>NW_011476193.1:4334-10643 GCF_000754665.1 Bison bison bison | reverse complement strand
CACTTTTTTTTTTTTTTTTAATGCTGAAGTTGTAAATGAGTTCTAATTTAATTGGCCATTGGCCAAAAGGAAAGGAAACATTTACAAATCAGACAATTTTAACTACAAGGGAAATTAAACTAAATGAATTTCATATTCTCGTGAACTGGGAAATATTCAATATTAAATATCCAGTATTAATGTTTGTTTGCTAATCTAATGTAGATATGTCTAGGGTCATTAGAGTATTTTCATTGTGCCTAGGTTTATTATAAGTTAAATATTGTTATATTTTTATATCTGTTACAAGTTTGTCAACCAGCAAAGTACCTCTTGGAGAAGGCAATGGCACCGCACTCCAGTACTCTTGCCTGGAAAATCCCATGGATGGAGGAGCCTGGTAGGCTGCAGTCCATGGGGTCGCTAAGAGTTGGAGAGGACTGAGTGACTTCACTTTCACTTTTCACTTTCCTGCATTGGAGAAGGAAATGGCAAGCCACTCCACTGTTCTTGCCTGGAGAATCCCAGAGATGGGGGAGCCTGATGGGCTGCCGTCTATGGGGTCGCACAGAGTCAGACAGGACAGAAGTGACTCAGCAACAAAGTACCTTTAGGAAAAAAAAAAGAAAAAAAAAAAAAAAACTCAAAGAAAATGTAAAAGAGATAGGAGCTTTCAGAGAAACTCTTTTAAGAATAATTATATTTTAGAAATGTCCGTCTAAAACATTCTTTAGATTTTGGTAACCTGAATTTCTGGGGCTGTGCTAAACTAAGTGATGGAAGTTTATTGACTAGCAAGGTCATTTCCAAATAAAATAAGATCCTGAAACATTCATTACTGAGGACTAACTTCCTCTTACAGAGAAAGTAGAGATTTTGGACTATTTATGAATAATGCTTGATGCCATCCTGAGATGGTCTCTAGAAATTTTTTTATAAAAATTATCACTGGTATTTATGTTCACCAATCTAGAGAACGCTTAAGTTCTTGGTTGCTTAAGGAAAGTAGAATGTCTATTTTCACTAAAGAAGGTATGAGGGATGAAATTACATTTTATGAAGGGAAAAGGAAATTGGTCTGACTTACAGGTGGCAGTTTCAGGATGGGAGAACAAAGTCATGGGTACAGAAAATGGTAAGAATATTTTATGGAAAGTGGACCCCAAGGGAAGAGTTTTGTGCATAAATACAAGTTTTCTTGAGTTGTTGAGCTGCCTTTGATACTGGATTTTAAGTTTCTTTACCTCTGAAGGGATCTGTTGTGTTTACCTATGCAATCTTCGTTACTTTGGCTAAGTGAATAGTGTCCCTTTGATCTATATGATTGTATCTGACTGAGTGTTAGAACCCCTTTGAAATTTGTCCACAAAACTTCCTAAATAACTTGACTTCTAGCTGACTTTGGAATGCTTCAGAGGGCCCCTGAGACATCCCAGGGAACTATTAAACTACCTGGGTTCATTGGACATGTTACATTACATGGGAAGTGCAGTTGAAGGGGTGACAGATCTCCTCTTATTATGCTGTATGGTGGATGTTACTAATATAGATATCTTAAAATTACGTGAGTTCATATAGATCTGTGAAGTGAAGTGAAGTCGCCCACTCCTGTCCGACTCTTTGCGACCCCATGGGGTGTAGCCTATCAGGCTCCTCCGTTCATGGGAGTTTCCAGGCAAGAGTGCTAGAGTGGATTGCCGTTTCCTTCCCCAGGCGGCCTTCCCGACCCAGGAATCGAACCCAGGTCTCCCTCATTGCAGGCAGACGCTTTACCGTCTGAGCCACCAGGGAAGCCCAAATATTTATTTATTTGGCCGTGCCAGATCGTAGTTGCAGCACGCAGGGTCTAGTTGCCCAACCAGGGTTCGAACCTGGGTCCCCTGCCTTGGGAGTTCAGAGTCTTAGCTGCTGGGCCACCAGGGAAGTCACCATAGATCTGATATGCCCTAATTAAATGCGGTCAACTATAATTCTACTTATCCTGTGAACGTGTTACAAGTCACAGCAGTGACCAGGCTACACTGTCAACTGCAGTTTAATCAGATTTAAACATGGCTTTTGTGGTTTCACTCTGATGCCTTTGTAAGAATACTGCAACTTCATGATTTATGGAAAAGATTTATCTAAGGTTAACCAATAAACAAGTTTTGTTTGCTATCTGGTAAGCTGGTACCAGACTGGAATTTAGTCAAATCTCTATGTTAATAGAACAAAGTTTTCTTAGAATGCAGCTTTCAATAAGAGATTATGAATTTCTTTCCCTTTAAGTGATTTATATTCATTTTTAAAATCTTTTGTTACTTTGGTAAAGTGAATAAGCATTCCTTAAGATTATGGTACATGTAGACAAAGCTCATTTTTCTTCTACAAAAATAACCCCTCGTGCTTAGACTTTTGCCATCCTGATGTCCTTAAAACATGGCCATGGTCTGCTTGTCAATCATGGAATTAAAAATGGGTGAACAATAGCTGTAAATCAAAGAGTCAGGGCTATGGGAAATCCAACATGGCTGCCTGGCTTTTCCCGGCTCCCCGACACACCTCATTTTTATTTGACGGGTAAAGCCTTCCCTGGCTACAGGGTTAATACCCTCATAATGAAAAAATTATGTTGCACTGAATATTAACTTTTTTTCACTGCTAAAGTAAGTTTCTAGTTTTGTTAATTAAAGTCTAGTGTTCACTAAGACTCACTTCTGAGATAGTTCCTTCTTAGGTTATATTTCTAAAAGATTTAATTAAGTTATTAAAAAGGATACTCTAAGTTTGTTTATAAAGCTAATCTCAGTAAGCAGTCTTCAGATAAAGAATAGATGCCCCAAGATATACAAGCAGGAGATTACCATCTGGCTAGTCATTTAACAAGTGAAGTCAGATGACTTGGAGTATACTGGGCTCTACCTAATGAAAGTTCTTGACCTTTCCTTCTTACTTAGTCCTGACTAATAACTGCTAGCTCTAGCTATATTATTTTCTATGTGGCTTGTTTCAGAAGATTGATTCTTATGTTACTCAATGTGTGGCTGAGCCTGTGATAAAACGCTGATATGCAGCTCCACATACTATCAATGATTGTAATAATGTAACTCTAGATATGGGAAGAAGGAAGAAAAGGGATTATTTTCCTGGACCAAGTGACTAGTAAGACAGGTATGGTCCAGAGATTTTGCTACTCACAAGGCCCGCTCTAGAAACAGCACATTGAGTGGCCTATCAATGGATCCTTCCCTAGACCTGGGAATGAGCCTTCCCAGTGCCACAGGACAGAATGGCCAAGAAATGCCCCCAAAGCATGGTCAAATATGTGGCTATGAAGGGACTCTGCTGACTGGACTCAGCCAGCTGTCTCTACAAAGATGACATCATGATTACTGTAAGCTCCTGATTTTCAACACCCTGCAAAAGGAGTCCAGAGTAGAGATCAGAAATAAGCCACTCTGCTCTGGGAAAAACCCAGAACTGGCCTTCCAAGAGTGAGATGTTTTCAGGTAAAGATTTTATGAGCCCCAATTCAGGCTTCTTCTCATACCTAGAGAAACACTAACATCACGAACCAATGTCCAGTCCTGGTTTTCCTGGCTAGCCCCTGAGCAGCTTTTGTACTTCTCTTCATCTTTGGGCCATGTACCTTTAACTTTCTTGTACAGTTTGTTTCTTCTAAAATACCACAAGTTTCCAAGTGGTCCTACAAGAATATTCCCTGACCAACACCTAGACAATGCTGAAACAAGTCACCTTATGACTCCATGGGCTCTCATCTCCCTCCATAATGCTCCGTGACAGAGTAGGCAAAGGGAACCCAGAGCCCCATGGCGCCTCTGTTCAGCCTGAAGAAGCCGGAGTGGTCTTTGCCCTCTTTTCCTTGAAACTGGATTCCCAAATGTGTGAGAAGGGAAATGGGTAGATAGTAAGCCGTGAACAGGGTATCAACAAGGGCCAAAGAATTGGCCATAAAAAGAAAGAGGGAGATATATGGTGACCCAGGGACTAAAGATCAGATAAAACTAAGAAGGGTCTTGGAATGCACGAATGAAAAAGACACTTAGCATCGTTCCCTCCCCCATGTTGTAACTGTTGATGGATTTCAGGTCCTCCTGAGCAGTATAAACAGTCTCTCCTCCTACCCCATAAGGAGAAATTGTTTTTCTTACTCTTCTCCCACCCAGTATAGGTGCCTCATCCATTCAGCAAATGATCTGCAAGACCCCTATCCCACTCCTTGTACCCTGGCTATGAGTGGACTAAGGACCCCTGTTCAACATCCGTTCTCATTTGAGCTGGCCTGCTCTTCTAACAGTGTCCCCCATTCTAATAAACTTTACTTCCCTCTCATTATGTCTCAAGTCTGGAAATTCTTTTCCAACACGACCCCAGACCACAAGAAAGGTTACTATCTTATTAGACCTGTTGAAGTCTGTAAAACAAAGTTCCAACTTAAGTATGAATTCTTACCTTAGTATTCTGTTTCATTGGGGTTCAAAATCCTCATTCATCGAGCAGAATTTTCAACATTACTAACTCAAATAACCTTGCTAAAAATGTGGCACTTTGGCCCCACTTCAGAACTCTTGGTTCAGAATACATTAAGAAAAGAAAAAAAATCCTGTTTCTTTGATAAACAATTTATACTGTGTTACACGAGGAGAACACTGAAGAATAAATATGCTCATACTGCCCTGATTATTTTATAATTGCTCTTTCAGATGAGAGTAGTTTCTCTAATGGATTGTGGATCATCACTCATCCTCTTTTGTTCACTTTAGAAATTGGGTAGAAAGGAGTACTGTGTCAAAAATGTATTTTGTAATACCAGCGAAGCCACTAAATCTCGACCAGGACTCTGAACTTGCCATTTTCATCTTGGATCACATTAGGAAGAATTTCCACGGCCTATTGGTATCTGTATTTTGTATTTCAGGGATGGATGACGTTCCAGGATGTGGCCATAGACTTCACTCAAGAGGAGTGGGAATGCCTGGACCTCGGTCAGAGGGAATTGTACAGGGACGTGATGTTAGAGAACTATGGGAACTTGGCCTCCTTGGGTGAGGATAACTGCCTTCCAGAATCCCTTATCTACCCACTGGGTTTTAGTTCCGTCATGTCAAGAATGTCTTCTGAAATGTTCTGCTTCCCACAGAAGTTTCAGATCTCTGCTTTCTAGGGCAAAAATGGGTATTTGTGAGTTTAGAAAGAAAGGGGATGATTCATGATGAGTCGTTATGCTGGTGAAGTTTTTCTTCCTTGATGTACTCTGCCTCCTTCCGTCTAGGTTTGTCGTAATTGTGTAAGTTCTGTGGTATTAAATAGTAGCACGCTCTCTTAATCTTACATTGACACTACTTACTTTGTCTTAGTACTACTTGACCAGAATCTCAGGATCTGATTGTTAGGTGTCAGTTAGTATTGTATAGCTGCTTTGAATAAAGTATTTAAGGAAATCATTTTCTAGAACAAAATGCATTCTCGTCTCACCTGAATACATACTGGATTCGATACTGATGAATCTCTAACAACACAAATATTCCTTTCTCTGATGAACAGGGCTTGTGTCTAACCTTGACCTGGTCACTTTTCTGGAACCATTGAAGGATCCCAGGAATATAAGGAGAATGGGGACAACAGCCATTTACCCAGGTAGGTATGAATGGTTGGAGAGGTCCAAGGAGCATCGAGGAACTCATCCTTCATCACATGGTTTTGGAAGATTTGCTTCAGTGAAAATGGTTTTCAAAAACCTGAGTTTGTGTCTGCTACTATCATAGAAATGTATCACCTGCCCCATTCTGTCTCTTAAATCATTCATGAAATTATCTCCAGTGATTGCTTTTTCCATCACAGTGTGAACTAAAAGTCTCCTCTTGGCTTGTGACAAACTGCATTCATTCATTGTTCTTCGATTTCTTGGGGGCCCTAGAAAAACTCTGCCCATTTCTGAGTAACTATATGAGAATCCTTTTAAAGTTTCCTTCTCCCTCTAGACAGAAATGTGTGTGGATTGGTAGACAAACTGCCAAACTTCTAGCAATACTGGGGATGGGTTTTTGTTCTCTGGTTTATAATTTCCTTTCCACTGGGAGCGACACATCAAATCAGATCAGATCAGTCGCTCAGTCCTGTCCGACCCTTTGCGACCCCATGAATCGCAGCATGCCAGGCCTCCCTGTCCATCACCAACTCCCAGATTTCACTCTGACTCATGTCCATTGACTCAGTGATGCCATCCAACCATCTCATCCTCTGTCGTCCCCTTTTCCTCTGGCCCCCAATCCTTCCCAGCATCAGAGTCTTTTCCAATGAGTCAACTCTTCCAATGAGGTGGCCAAAGTA
>NW_011476193.1:3458-3639 GCF_000754665.1 Bison bison bison | reverse complement strand
ACGTTATTCTTTTTTTTTTTAATTTTTAAAAAATGTTTTAATTTAATTTTATTTTAAACTTCCAAATATTGTATTAGTTTTGCCAAATATTGAAATGAATCCGCCACAGGTATACACGTGTTCCTCATCCTGAATCCTCCTCCCTCCTCCCTCCGCATACCATGCCTCTGGGTCATCCCAG
>NW_011476193.1:0-1315 GCF_000754665.1 Bison bison bison | reverse complement strand
ATGTATTGCTGCCACCTTCTCTTAATATCTTTTGCTTCTTTTAGGTCCATCCCGTTTCTGTCCTTTATTTTTCCCTTCTTTGCAAGAAATATTCCGAGTACCTCTATTTTTCTTAAAGAGATGTCTAGTCTTTACTGTTCTATTGATCTCCTTCCCATTTAGGTCCCACAGAGCAATGAGTAGACTTCCCTGTTTCAATCATAGTTTTAAAGTCCCTCTTCTTTTTTAATTTCTTAAAACTAGTACTGTATTAAGTTTATCTTATTTGTTTTCAGCTTCCTCTGACATTTTCTTATGTGTCCTCCATTTCTGATTAGTTCTCTGTCACTATCATTTATGATTTTTAGATTGAAACATCTAATAGGCCATTCTCAGAAACATGTGTGGCAAGAAGTGGAATTAAAAATTACTGGCACCTAGGATTTCTGAAAGTGAGTGTTTGGTGTCTCCACTTAAAATGACTAAAAGCAAGAATTAATCATTAGATTGCCTATCACCTCTTAATTCAGTGGTCCTTGGGGGTTTTCATCTTGTTTCTTCCCCTATAACGTATTTCTGTGCCATATCATTTTGTCCAGCGTTCTGTTTGTGGTCTCTGTTTTGACGGGTTCAGGAACCTAGTTAGTCTTCCTTCTGGTATCTGTCCCTTGGTGGGTGAGGTTGGTCCAGAGGTTTGTGCCCTTATCCTCTCTTGACCTGTGCTTTGATGCTGGTAACTGTGACCGGAGCCCGCCGGGAATATTCAGGGCTGTTGTCCCCTTGTTCTATGGGTGTTACTGTCCTCTTTCTGTTGGTGCCTGCTCCCTGCGTGGTGGAATAGGGCCCCCAGATCTGATTCTTAGCTGTGATTCTGATCTGTGGTACCACGCTGCTGGGACTGGAGCACACGCACTGGGAGAGAAGTCACTACGTATTACTCTTCTGGGGATGTTCACCTCAGGGTGTGCCCTGTTGTGCCCTCTCCTGCATTCTGCAAGCTCTCACATTATGTAGTGTTGGCACTGCTCTTGGCCCCACCCTAACCGAGGGCATGATGGCCCGTGGCCCTGTGGTCTCTCAGATGTTGTTTTCACAAGGTCACCAGCGTAGATTCAGTGAAGTCAGGTCCTGGGATAGCATTCAACGTGGAGCTGGAGCCACTGTGGTGTTATGGGGCAGCTCAGGCTCTGTCCTGGCCCAGCCCCTTTGTGTGGGAGCCCACAAAGTGTACAGCTGCCAAAGCTACCCCTGCCATGAATGAGAGAGCCCTGGTATTTGATTCAGATGCTCCGTAGGGGCTAAGGTTACAAAGCCGGTTGTGAGTGTAAGACCATGG
>NW_011476192.1:30211-31805 GCF_000754665.1 Bison bison bison | reverse complement strand
GTTTGATCCCTGGGTTGGGAAGATCCCCTGGAGGAGAGCATGGCAACCCACTCCAGTATTCTGGCCTGGAGAATCCCATGGAGAGAGGAGCTTCGCGGGCTCCGTGGGGTCGCAAAGAGTTGGACGTGACTGAGCAACTAAAAACAGAACACGCACACCACATATGTGTGTCTATATGAGCGAGAGGGGGAGAGAGGGAATTTATTTTAAGAAGTTGGTGTGTGTGACTGTGTGGCTGGCACCTCTGAGTCCTGTAGGGTAACTGGCAGGCTGCAGATCTGTTCAAGAGAGGAAACTGCAGTGTGAGCCCAAATCCTGGAGGCAGCGGGGTGGAACCTCAGGCAATGTTTCTAGGATGCAATCTCGAGAACCCCTCTACTTCTGGGGCCCTCAGTCTTTGCACTGTTGTTCAGTAGCTAAGTCGTGACTGACTCTGCGACCCCATGGACTGCAGCACACCAGGCTCCCCGTCCTTCACCGTCTCCTGGAGCTTGCTCAAACTCGTGTCCATTGAGTCGGTGATGCCATCCAACCATCTCATCCCCTGTCACCTCCTTCTCCTCCTGCTCTCAATCTTTGGCACATAAGGATCTTTTCCAATGAGTCAGCTTTTTGCATCAGGTGGCCAAAGTGTTGGAGCTTCAGCATCAGTCCTTCCAATGAATATTCAGGGTGGATTTCCTTTAGGATGGACTGGTTTGGTCTGCTTGCAGTCCAAGGGACTCTCATGCACCTTCTCCATCACCACAATTCAAAAGCATCAGTTCTCTGGCGCTCAGCCTTCGTTATGGTCCAACTCTCACATCCGTACACGACTACCGGGAAAACCATAGCTTTGAGTAGACAGCCTTTTGTTGGCAAAGTGATGTCTCTACTCTTTTAATATGCTGCCCTTTGCCCTTAAAGCCTTCAGCTGACTGGATGTGGCCCAGCCACACTGTGGAAGGTAATCTGCTTCCCTCAAAATCTGTTGATTTAAGTGTGACTCTCACCTAAACTAGACCTTGACCGTGACATCCAGGCTGGAGTGTGAAGGATGCACACCTAGCCCGGCTGATGCATAGCCCTAGCTGGCTCAGGGGCTTAGGCCTCCGTCTGAGTTTTGACCTCCTCCCTCCAGGTCAAGAGAGGAGAGGCCGCCCTGGTGCTGGTCTCACTGGCATAACGGGAATGTGTAGAAGGATCTGAGCAGCCTCTACGAGCCTCGGGGCTTTTCAGTCCACTGGGTCCTCCAGGCACAAGGCTCTGTCCCTGTGGGAAGTAGGACGGCCCTCACACTTCCGGGTCAGCTGTGCACGTCTCAGCCTGTCCGGCAGCAATCTGACCATTCACTGAGATTTTGGACAGCGGGGATGTGTGTTCACCACATCTGGGTCACCAGGACCCACCAAAGGCTGGGTCAGTACAGGGAGAGGCGGTAGCGTGGGTGGGGTCCATTTCCCTCGCGTCATCCGGGTGGCGGCTGTGGACGGGGGCAGGAGGGAAGGAGGGGCTGTGAGACAGGCCTACGCTTGTGTTTCATCGATGTTCAGTTGCTCAGTCATGTCTGACTCTTTTGTGACCCCGTGGACTGCAGCCCGCCAGGCTCCTCTGT
>NW_011476192.1:28637-30111 GCF_000754665.1 Bison bison bison | reverse complement strand
GACCCCAGGTGAGGGAAGGTGTGTGGATGCTCCCTGACCCCAGGTGAGGGAAGGTGTGTGGATTCTCCCTGACCCCAGGTGAGGGAAGGTGTGTGGATGCTCCCTGACCCCAGGTGAGGGAAGGTGTGTGGATTCTCCCTGACCCCAGGTGAGGGAAGGTGTGTGGATGCTCCCTGACCCCAGGTGAGGGAAGGTGTGTGGATTCTCCCTGACCCCAGGTGAGGGAAGGTGTGTGGATGCTCCCTGACCCCAGGTGAGGGAAGGTGTGTGGATGCTCCCTGACCCCAGGTGAGGGAAGGTGTGTGGATGCTCCCTGACCCCAGGTGAGGGAAGGTGTGTGGATTCTCCCCTTCTGCCTTTCACCAAGTCTCACTGCTCACTCAGCTAGAGGCCCTGGTTCCCAGCCACCCTTTCAGTTCTTCACCTGGCTGGATGACAGGGTTCTGACCAGTGCTACCTGCAAATCCAGACCTTTCTCGTAGCAGGAATTGGGCAGCCCTTGGCACCCTTCTCTCCCCTTCCTGGCCGCCTGGGATGGCTTGTGAAGGTCTGGTGGGGACGTGCCACTTAGAGCAAAGCAGAGCTGCCCTTCTCCCTGGGCCATTTATCAGCTTGCATTTTTATGTGAGATAAAACCTTCTGTCTTACATAAGCCACTATGACTTGGTGTTTCCTTAGGAAATGGAGTCAATTTCCTAACTAATACAGGAGGCCTTTCTAAGCTGGGCTGATCAGCATTTGCACTTGGCTGCTGATGACTGAGCACTGGCCACAGCCGCATAAAACAAATCTGGAAGTAGTGGGCTTGTGTGGTGTTCTATGAAGACACCAGGGACCCAGGGACTCCTGCCTTTCTTATCTACCATCCTAATACATGAGGTCCATCTTCCAGGTCACAAAACAGCTGCTGAGGCTCCAGCCTTCACATCTTTGTTCCATTCAAGAAGAAGGGCAAAAGCAATAGGCAAAGGGGCTTCTTCCCCTCTTTTAGGAATTCCCAGAGGCTCCTTTCACTGACTTCCACCTTTATCTCTTTCACCACCCCTACATTTCAGAGAGAACGTTGTTACTAAAGCAGAATGGGGAATGGGTATTGGGAGGCAACTAGGAAGCCTTGCCCAGAGAAAGTTGTGAACTAGAGTCACAAATCAGCAACAAGACCAAGACCTTCAGTTGGAACCAACCTCCCCAGTTCTCCCCTGGCCACTGCCCCACCAGCAGCTCCACTGAACTCAGCCAGAGGGGTGGGGTGTATTCAGTCCCCACGCCCAGGCCAGGCTAGAGCTCTCGTGTGCCAACTGGGTGGTTCAGGGTTGGGAGCCTGGCTATCGTCAGACAGACCAGGACGAGTCCGGGACCCCGTTCTCTGGCTGTGTGGCTTTGGACAAAGTCCTTAACCTCTCCGAGCTGTCAGTTCCTCCCTTAGCTCTTGCTGACTGAGGGGATCCCGGGAAATAAGGGAAAAAGGCCGTGC
>NW_011476192.1:15951-27022 GCF_000754665.1 Bison bison bison | reverse complement strand
CTTGAGGGGCCACGATGCATGTCAGCAGGGCCATTGGATGCAGAAAACCACGGGATGAAGAAATCCCAGGAGGTGGAATATTTCCAGTTAGACGGGGTGTCAGAGGGCAGAGCTGAGCAGCCCAGGAGGTGCCCGGGACTCCCCAAGTCAAGCAGGGGCTCCCTGCGGCAGAGGGGGGACAGGTGTGCTCAGGTGTGAAGTCTGTGGGCCCAGTGCTTTGACTGAGTGTTCAGCTCAGCTTGGGGCTCCCTCTGAAAGCCCGCCTGCCCCCTCTCCAGAGCAGCATGTGCCCTGAGGGGCCGTGTCCCCTCCACGCACTGGGTGGGCGCCCTGCCCTTCCAGCCGCTCACCGCCAGTGCCATGTGCACCACCGTCACCTCTGACACTCTCACAGCCCGCCCCGTGGGTGCCAGCCCCGGGGGTCCCTCGTGGTGTCATCTCCGGAATGAGGGTGGGATGGGGGCGGCTGGAGTGAGGGAGCCAAGGACCGAGGAGGCCCAGAGAGGCCAGGGGTTGGGCCAGGACCAGGGGTCCCCCCAGATTGCACACCGTATGGCCCCCACGGGGCACACATGACTGGAAGCAAAGGCTGAGGACCTGGGCCTGACACGGCACTGCTAGCGGGGTCAAGGGACAAGCCACAGGCCGCACAGGGTGACTAAGCTGGGTCCACGGCCAGCACCGCCTCTGGAAAAGGGGTGCTCACACTCAGAGCCCCTCTGAGCTCCCTGTTTCCTCCTGCGCAGCCCGCAGGGTGGGGGGCTTGGAGTGATGAGTCGGGAGGGGCTGGGGGGCTGGAGGAGAAGCCACAGGGTGGTGGACGCGGGTCTGCTGAGGTTGAGCTGGGGGCCTGGTGTGGCCTGGGGCCCCACCGCTGCTGCGTGAGTGTCCTGGGGCTGCTGGCACGGCCAAATTTCATCTCTCACGGCTCTGGGACCAAAAGTCGGAAGTCAGGGTGTTGGCCGGGCCCTGAGCCCTCACAAGGCTCCTGGGGAGAGTCCTCCCGGCTCCCGCCAGCTCTTCGTGCTCCCCGGGACCTGTCCCACAGCTGTCTTCTCCCTGGTCGACACGTCATCCTCTCTGTGTGCCCAGATTTCCCCTTCTCATCATCACCCCGGCTTGTGGGCTTACCTGATCCCCTCCGCAAAGGCGCTTTCTCAACGTCAGGTCGCATTCTCAAGTCCTGGGCGTAGGACTCTCCAACCTGTGAATGTGGAGGCTCGACTCACCCTTCCACAGCTGCCGTTGTTCCTGGCATGCGCCCCGGTCACGTGCCTGCCACATGGCAGTTGTTGTCCCCATTGCAGAAGCAGGAGCATTGAGACTCTGAAATACCGCACATCACGAGAGGCAACCCCACCTCGTGACTCCTGGGTCGCAGCACCTGCCTGCAGGCCCGGCACCTCCACGCCCGGGGGGGCACAGACTGTTCTGTTTGGAGGAAAGGAATTTCTGTCTTGGTGTAACATGAGCTGCTCAGGAGACCCCAGGTTTGGAAGAGCCTCTCTGTAACAGAGGGGAACAGTTTTCTCTTTGTAGTGAGAGGCCCCCTGCTGCTCACCAGGAAGGTGGGGCCGTGTGCCAGATGGCCAAGTGGTGACGACCCTGGGCCCCTCTCTGGGCAGCAGGCTTTGGTCTGCAGAGCTAGCAAAAGCCCTAACGGTGTCTCCTGCCAGTGTGTTAGTCGCTCAGTCACGCCTGAGTCTCTGCGACCCCCTAGACTGTAGCCCACTAGGCTTCCCTGTCCATGGGATTCTCCAGGCAAGAATACTGGAGTGGGTTGCCATGCCCTCCTCCAGGGGATCTTCCTGACTCAGGGATCGAACCTGGGTCTCCTGCATTGCAGGCAGATTCTTTACCATCTGAGCCACCAGGGAGGCCCAGTGATGTCTCCTGGCTGCCTTGTTAACGGCCCTGGGGTAGTCTTTAGCCCAGGGTCAGATGTCACCTTGCCTTGTTTCTGGTGGGCTGCAGGCCTGAGTAGCCCTGGGGTGTCTGGGGAGCCCAGTCTAGGTTTGCCAGAGTGTGGTTGACTCGTCCACACCAGTCTGGAGCAAGTGCTAAGTTCCAGGCCTGGCTCCACCCACGACATGCTCTGTGGTCCCAGGATACCGGCTCGCCCTCTTTGGGCCTGCGTTTTCTCCTTTGTTAAACAAGGGCATTCCAAGGTCTCTCTCCAGATATGCCAAAAAGAATTGTAGAAGCTTTCTACAAACTCTTCACTTCCATTTTATTAAAATATCACAGGCAACACTGCCCAGCAGAAAATATAAGAGGCCACACACGCAAGTTAAAGTTTCTGGTAGCGGCATTAAAGAAGTAAATGAACATAAAAAGAAACAGGTGCAGATAATTAAACAATCATTTCCTCTACTGTGTTCAAGATCATTATCATTTCAACGTGTAATCAACATCAAGACTGGGGACAGTTTATGTTCTTGGTGCCATCTTTGAATCTGACACACATTTCACACTTATGCACGTCTCAGTTTAGAGGCTGAAATTTCACTGGAAATCCTTGGCCAGCAGCCCCGCCCTGGCTCTCAGAACAGCACCTCCCGGAAGCGTGGCTTGGTGCTTCCAGTCCACTGGTGATGCTCCCTGCGGAAGTAGCTGGCTACCTGTGCCCTCACCTGGGACAGCATCGTCCAAACCGCATTCCTGGGGCATCTTGTTCCTGGTTGTGTGAACGGGTGATTCTCAAGTCGCTGCTGGAATCAGATTTTCCTGGGAGCATGTGTGCTAAGTTGCTTCAGTCACGTCCGAGTCTTTGAGACCCTATGGGCTGTAGCCCGCCAGGCTCCTCTGTCCACAGGATTCTCCAGGTGAGAATACTGGAGTGGGTTGCCATGCCCTCCTCCAGGGTATCTTCCCCACCCAGGGTCTGAACCCTCATCTCTTACGTCATCTCTGGCATTGGCAGGTGGGTTCTTTACCACTAGCTCCACCTGGAAGCCTCTTTCTTGGGAGACATCTGGTCAGATGAGACTCCAGCTTTTGCTTTGATTGCAGGACTTCTCAGAGCCTTTGATGTGGCCATGAGAATTAAAAGCAGGTGAGGTAGGGAGTCCCTGTTGGGCCAGCACACTGAGAACCCTGGGCCTGATACTCCGAGGCAAGAACTGAGTCTATTTCTCCCCGTGTCTCCAGGCCGCTTTGGCACAGAGTGGCCCCTAGGTGTGTCCTGCCCACAGCAGGCGGCTGGCAGAGACCAGTCATTATAAACAAAACTTGGCTAAAGGAATTCCCCGATGGTCCAGTGGTGAAGAATTCACTTGCCAATTCAGGAAGACACCAGCTGGATCCCTGGCCCGGCGAGATCCCACATGCTGCCGGGTTACTAAGCCCGTGTGCCACAGCTACTGAGCCTGTGCTCCACAGCCCGTGCTCTGCAGCAAGACAAGCCCACACACCACAAATGGAGAGTAGCCCCCACAGCAGCGAAGACCCAGCACAGCCAAAAACAAACGGGCTAAAGAGAAGAGCTGAAACAAAGATATGTTAAAGCTCATAGGAAGGGTCAGATCCTCCGCTTAGAGGATCAGGGAAGACTGCCTGGAGGAGGTGACATCGGAACTGAGCCTAAAGGGTAAACCTACGAAGAATAGGGTAAGGGGTGGGGAAGATATTTCTGACACATGAAGACCCAGAGGAGCTCTGTGCGTGGTCTGGTGCCCAGAACAGTGGATGGGGGTGTTGGTGCGGGAGTGTGAGAGGCTGCCTGGGGTGCGGGGTGCTGCAGTGCCCCTCACTCTGTGTGGGTCAGTGCTCCCTTGGCAGGGTGAGTGGGGAGTGGTCCTGCACTGGAATCCCTGGGAGTCTGCTAAACCCGGACTCCCAGCCTGAGAACCTGCAGCTGACAAGTTCCCAGGGGACTCTGAGGCCCCGTGTCTGTTTTTCTCCCCCACAGGCACAGAGACGATTGCATCTCTCAGCCTTGCAGCGGGGGCAGCAGGTGACTGGTCCTGACGAGCACGAAGTGGGAAGAAAGGAGTGGTGGAAAATTCTGGATGATGCTCCAACCTCTCTCCCCTGGCTCTGGAGGCTGAGGAGACTGCATGTACTGGATGAACAGTTACAGTAAGGCAGAGCCTCCGTCAGCCCGGATCCCCGGGTGGGGCCTCCGTCAGCCTGCGTCCCTGGGCAACCACACGCAGCAGCGTCCCCACACGGGCCGTGCAGTGTGAGCAAGGCATATTCTTTAGTTGTGCTAACCTGCCTGAGGTTCTGCTCGTTATCGCTGTGGAACTTAGCCTGTTATGATGAATGCACTTTCATCTGTTTCCAGTTGCTCCAGGGGGAACATTTCAGAATGTCTATGGGCACTGATTTGGAGCAGTTGAGACGGTTCACACCCCCCTCCCTCCTTTCTCGTCCCTCCCTCCAGAGTGGCAGCTGGCCTGTGCGGCACCCTCATGAGAATTATGAGAAGGCTTGCCGTCCAGGCTGCTCGGCTTGGTGAGAGTGAGCAGAGAGCAAGCTGGATTTCAGCCTTGACCCACCCCCTCGGCCAGGCACTTGAGCAGTGGGCAACCCACGCAACTGTACGGGGCGGCTCGACTGTTCACCTGTGGGGAGCAGAGGACACTGGGAGAGACGAGGCTTTGAGGAGGGGAGGGGAGAGACTGTTCAGTTCTGGACCTGGGAAATCTCCAGCAGGTAGATAGAAAAGGTGAGGTGGGGGCTGGGGAGAAGAACAACCTGATAAAACTTTCCGAATGCTTTTCTCTGGCTGAACAGGATTTCGCTGTTGGTGAGGGGTATATTCCTTAAGATTCCCAAAGGAGGGAGGGGTTCTGTGGGATTGGGGTCTCCACCATAGAAGGACGTTCCTCACCAATATCCCTTCCCACCTGCTGTGCTCATCTGTCCCTGGCATCAGAACCCTGAAAGGAGACACTGAAGTGAGGGTCCCTCCTGGACCACCAGGCAATGCAGACAGTGCTACAGAGCCAGCCAGCCGAAGGGGTCAAGGCCGAGGAAGCCCTTTCGCAGCACAGAATCACACTGACCCCTCATTCCCCACTTGGAAAAAATTCCTTCTTCTTGATCTGTCAAGATTTATTGGGGAACTCTTTTAAAATAACAGCTTTAGTGAGATATAACTCACGTATCATAAAATCACCCCATTTTAAAGTGTACAATTCAGTGATTGCTAATGTATTTAGATTTAGGTAGCTCAGTTGGTGAAGAATCCTCTGTAATGCAGGAGACCCCAGTTTGATTCCTGGGTCGGGAAGATCTGCTGGAGAAGAGATAGGCTACCCACTCCAGTATTCTTGGGCTTCCCTTGTGGGTCAGCTGGTAAAGAATCGGCCTGCAACGTGGGAGACCTGGGTTTGATCCTGGTTGGCAAGATCCCCCGGAGAAGGGAAAGGCTACCCACTCCAGTATTCTGGCCTGGAGAATTCCATGGACTGAATAGTCCATGGGGTCACAAAGAGTTGGACACGGCTGAGTGACTTTCACTTTTTTTATCTCTAATTTCACAACACTTCAATTCCCCCTAAAAGAGACCCAGGTTAAAAAGGCTGAGTGCTGAAGAATTTATGCATGTGAACTGTGGTTCTGGGGAAGACTCTCGAGAGTCCCTTGGACAGCCAGAAGATCCAACCAATCCATCCTAAAGGAAATCAACCTTGAATATTCACTGGAAGGACTGATGCTGAAGCTCCAAAGTTTGGCCTCCTGATGGGAAGAGTTGACTCATTGGAGAAGACTCTGATGCTGGGAAAGACTGAGGGCAGGAGGAGAAGGGGGCGACAGAGGATGAGATGGTTGGATGGCATCACTGGCTCCACAGACATGCATTTGCGCAAAATCTGAGTGATAGTGAAGGACAGGGAAGCCTGGAGTGCTGCGTCCATGGAATCGCAAAGAAGGTCGACACGACTTAGTGACTGAACAACAAAAGAAACCCAGCCCTCCGTTCCCCTTGCCCCAGTCCCCAAAGCCACGGATTTTTTCTGTCTCTACATCCTTGCTAATCCTGTGCATTTCGTAGACATGAATCATACAACGTGCAGCCGTTTCTATCTGGTTGCTGTAACTTAGCATAATGTCTTCAAAATTCATTCGTATTGGAATCAGAATCAGAACAGGAATCAGAACTTCATTCCTTTTTTATGACCAAATAACATTCTGTTGCCTGGATATACCATTTTGTTTGTTCAGCAATCAATGTATGCACATTTGGGTGCTCTCTACTTTTTAGCTATTAGGAACACTGCTGCTGTGAACATTTGTACAAAGCTTTTGTGTGGGTGTATGCTTTCAGCTCTCCTGGGCACACGCCTAAGAGGTGGAAGGCTGCTCCAATGGCAAGGCTAACGTGTTTGAGGAACGGCTAGACTCTTCCAGAATGACTGTGCCATCTTACTTTCAGCAGCGCACGAGGGTTCCAATTTCTCTACAGCTTCACCAACACTTAACATTTTGTCTTTTTGATTCTATTAACAGTCGCCCTAGTGGGTGGAGAGTGATGCCTCATTGCGGTTCTGACTGGCATTTTCCTGACGACTAATGACGTGGAACCTCTTCGCATGCATCTGTTGGTTGTGCGTGTCTTCTTTGGAGAAAGGTCTGTTTCCACCGTTTGGCCATTTCTAGTTTGGATTACCTGTCTTTTTTATTCTTGAGTTGCAAGAGATGTTTATGAATTCTGGATACATGTCTCTTGGCATATAAATGTTCTGTAAATATTTTCTGCCATTCTTTGCATTATCTTTTTACTTTCTTGATAGAGTCCTTTGTAGCAAAAATCTTTAAACTCTGATGCAGCTATTGAGGAGATTCTTAAATCTAAGATAATTAAAAACTGGCAGCTGCCATGTGTCGTGAAAGTGAAAGTCATTCAGTTGTGTCTGACTCTTTGCGACCCCATGGACTATACAGTCCATGGGATTCTTTAGGCCAGAATACTGGAGTGGGTAGCCTTTCTCTTCTCCAGGGGATCTTCCCAACACAGGGATCGAACCGGGGTCTCCTGCATTGCAGGTGGATTCTTTACCAGCTGAGCCACAGGGGAAGCCTGCCATGTGCCATAGTAGGGTATTTATTGGCTCACTTGAACCTCACGCCAACCAGTGAGGCTGGGACTGCCATTGTCCTCCGGGTATAGTTGGGGAAACAGTGGCACAGACAGATCAAGAAAGAGGTTCACAGTCACGAGGCCGCCACATGACAGAGGCAGAACTTTAATAAGCCAGCTGTTTCCAGAGCCCAGGTTTTTAATCGCTGCTTAGTAGAGAGGCTCTGCTCTGTAACCTGGACCATGAACAGGGAGACATCATCATCACCCTCACTATTTTTATCGTTCTCACCATTATCAACTCCACCCTCATCACCCCATCCCCATGCCCAGCATCATCTTACCCTGATGTTCTCACCCTCACCACCATCTTACCGTGATGACCTCACCCTCACCACCACCACCACCATCATCATATCAGCTCACCACCCTCACCACCACCATCACCACCATCAGTTCAGTCTCAGTTCAGTCACTCAGTCATGTCCGACTCTTTGCGACCCCAGGGACTGCAGCATGCCAGGCCTCCTTGTCCATCACCAACTCCCGGAGTTTACTCAAACTCATGTCCATTGAGCCAGAGATGCCATCCAACCATCTCATCTTCTGTCGTCCCCTTCTCCTCCTGCCTTCTATCTTCCCCAGCATCAGGGTCTTTTCAAATAAGTCAGTTCTTCACGTCAGGTGGCCAAAGTATTGGAGTTTCAGCTTCAACATCAGTCCTTCCAAAGACTATTCAGGACTGATCTCCTTTAGGCTGGACTGGTCGGATCTCCTTGCAATCCAAGGGACTCTCGAGAGTCTTCTCCAACACCACAGTTCAAAAGCATCAGTTCTTCGGCGCTCCACCGTCACCACCGCCACCTCCGTAATCACCGTCATCACCACCGCCATCACTGTCAAGGCCCCAGATAGTCTGCCGAGCTCCCCACCTGGGACCAGGCCTGGAGCGCCACGCTTCACATCTCCCAGCTACTGCATCGCCCCACCTGCCCTGCAAGGACACCGAGGCTGGGAGAGTCACGGGCACCTACGTTTCCCAGCGCCTCATGGAACCTTGACTCAGGCCTTCTGGTCTCTGCGTTTAGTCTTGGTCAAGTTCCCTTACTCATTTCCCAGAGATGAGACGGAGGACAGGTGTCAGAGTTGAAGGGAGGGGAGGGGCCACTGGGGCCGAGTCCTGGCCAGAACAGAGGGCTGGCCGAGTGGTCTGCAGACTGCGGCTTCCAGGAGGAGACGCTCCAGAGAACCCTGAGACAGGGAGGCTGGAGGCCTGGCTCCCTGGCACGAAGCCATCCTGGACGAGGGGGAGGGTGGGGGGAACCGTGCCGACCCCATCAGTTAGTGCAATTAGCCATCAGGATGGAGGCCCCGCGCTAATTGCCCGGTGGCAGCTGAGGTGCTCAGTAATGGATTAGCGGAGCGTCGCAGCCACTGCAGAGGTGGCCTCTACTCCCAGGGCAGCCCAGCCCTGCCAGGCCGTGCACTGCCCCTCCCCCACCGTGCCTCCAGCCACTTCCCAGGACTGAGAACACATGGCTGAGGGCCTACCTGGCTGCAACCTGCCGGGGGAGGGAAGCGGATCGCCAGACCAGAGGCCTAGGTCCCTGAGTCAGGCCCTGGGAATCCATTCCCCTGGGACAAAAGCCCTCTTCGCGCAAGTGGGCTGAGCTCTGGGGGCTAAAGACCCCCTCCCCAGGAAGCACTCGGTCAGGAGGGACCTCTGTGAAGACCTCAGTCTCTTCTTCGATAGGATGGGGAGGAGGGGAGCTCACCTGCCCACCTTGCCTCTCTGCCAGGATGAGAGGGGTTCTTGTCCCTAGGGTCCCAGAGCAGGACATGCCGCCTGGGGCAGCTCAAGCCCGTGGTCAGTGGGACCTACCTGGCAGCTCCCAGCTGCCTGGAGAGGTTCCTGTGTCTTCCCCAGCTGGCACGTACCTGGCTGTGTCCCGGGGGAAGATGTGTGTGGCGGGCGCAGGGCTTTCCCCTGAGGGCTATGGGAAGCCCCAGAAAGGTCTGTGCTGCACGACAGCAGCCCAGAAAGAGGATGCTTCAGGGGTTGGAGGGAGCCAGGCGAAGCCTCAGTAGGGGGTGGGGGGTCCTAAGCCTGGCCTGCGGTGGGATGGGGGGTGGGGAGGAGGCACAGGTGTGCTAGACCTTGGCTGGGACTGCGGCCAGCGCTTGGGACTGGCCTGAGGGAAGGGAGCCTCCTCACTGACCCTCGAGTTTCAACCAGAGCACCCCTCTAACTCCATGGAAGCCTTCCAGGTCTGCTACTGCTTGTCTCTGGGGCCTCATCAACTCCCCTGCCCTGTCCCCAGCCCAGTTTTCCCAGTGGCCTGTATCGCTGACCTCTCCCTCTTTCTAGGGCTCCAGGCATCAGCTCCCCTTCCCTTCCCAGCCCTCCACCCCCACCCCCAGCTGGGTGGGACTCCTCCAGGCTCCCTGAACAGTGTGGGCTCCTGGGCCCTGGGCTGTGAGCTGGGCTCCATCCGGCTCTGGCTTCCTCATGCAGCAGCTCTGGGGCAACCAACTGAGGAATTAAAAAAATAATAATAATGAAGACTTTACTTTCAGAGCGATGTTTAAGTGGACAGGGGCTTCCTGGTGGCTTGGATGGTAAAACATCCGCCTGCTATGCAGAAGACCCAGGTGCAACCCCTGGGCTGGAAAGATCTCCTGGAGAAGGGAATGACAGTGCACTCCAGTATTCCTGCCTAGAGAATCCCATGGACGGAGGAGCCTGGCGGGCTACAGTCCTTGGGATCGTCAAGAGTCAGACGCGACAGAGCCGCTAACACCACACTGCCGCTAGGTCTACAGAACAATTGAACAGGAAGTCGGGAGCTCCCTCCTGCTTCCCACAGATTCCTCTGTTGATAACCTCTGCTCCTCTCCTCTGCCTAACCTCTGCCTATCCCACCCTAACGCTGGTGGGATACACTGTTACCACCGATGAGCCAATACTGAGGCCACGAGGGCTGAGCGTGCTGTGCCCACTATGGGTTTGGACAGTGTACCGCTGATGTGCATCCACCATCACAGTGTCACACGGGGCTGGTTCACTTCCCTAATACGCCTCTGCACCCCGTCTGTTCACCCCTGCTCCCAGCCACGGGGCAGCCGCCGATCTCTGTACGGTCGCTACAATTTTTCCCTTTTCCAGAATGTCACACAGTTGGAATCGTACACTCTGTAGCCATTTGAGATGGGCTTCTTCCATTCAGTGACATGCCTTTAAGGTTCCCTTTTGTCTTTTCTTGGCCCCATAGCTCATTTCTTTTCAGTCCTGAAACATATTACATTGTCTGGAGGTACCTCAGTTTATTTATCCGTTCACCTCCTAAAGAGCATCTTGGTTGCTTCCAATTTGTGGTGACTATGAATAAAGCTGCAATGAACACCTGTGAGCAGGTTTTATGTGCATATAATATTTCAGTTCATGTGGGTAAGTACCCAGGCGTGCCGGTGCTGGGCCATCTGGTGAGAGGACGCTTGGTTGCTAAGAAACCCCCCACTGTTCTTCCCGGGGGGAGGCGCCACGCTGCATTCTCACAGCAGTGAGAGTTCCTCTTGCTCCCTGTCTTTGCCAGCATTTGGTGCTGTCAGTGTTTGGAATCTTAGCCATTCTGGTGGGTGTGTAGCTCGTGTTTCATCGCTGGTTTAACTTACCGGACCCTGATGATGTTTGAATTTGAAACTGGCCCAGATGACGAGAGCCGGATAAGTCGTGCGGAGTCAACCCTGGCACCCTCCTGCCCTCCTCCTCCGCTGCCCCGTCCCCAGGTCCTGCCAGTTCCAGCCTTCTCCCTCTTCCCAGCCACACTGTCATCTCCCTGCCTGCCCCTTCTTCTCTCCACCCTGACCCCCACCTGTCCTCAGTCCTCCATGTGGCACCCAGAGAGACCTGCAAACCGAAACCCTCTGGGCAGACACGCTCCACAGCCTCCCGCCACCCTCTGTTGTTACATCGCGGAAAGCCCCCTGCACCTACCTGACTGCCTCACCTCCCTCTCCAGTTGGGAGGGCAAGGGCAGCCAA
>NW_011476192.1:11044-15736 GCF_000754665.1 Bison bison bison | reverse complement strand
TTACCCATAGGGCAAGAGCCCTCCTGCCATCTTGGAGCTGCCACTCCAAGGGTCCAGGGAGCCCGGGTCTGACCCCAGCCTTCCAGCCCTTGGCTAAGAGCTGCTGGAGTGGGGGTTGATTCCTGCACCAACTCCCATACCCCAGGCAAAGAGTTGCCATCCTCTCTGGGGCTGCCCTGTCGTCCTGCAGAGGGCTCAAGCCTCCCCCAACCCTAGGGGGTCAGAGGGGGCCCAGGCCTTCTCAGAGCCGGCTGGGCTATTTTTAAATTTTTATTGGAGTATAGATGATTTACAGCGTTGCGTTAGTTTCAGGCATACAGCAAAGTGATTCAGCTACACGTGTGCACTCAGTCATGTCCAACTCTTTGCAATCCCCTTGGACTGTAGCTGACCAGGCTCCTTTGTCCATGGGGCTTTCCAGGCAAGATTACCGGAGCAGGTTGCCATTTCCTCCTCCAGGGGATCTTCCCAACCCAGGGATTGAACTTGCAGCTCCTGCAGCTCCTGCCTGGGGCAGGCGGATTCTTTACCACCGCGCCACCTGGGAAGCACGAGAAAACTCAGGCCCAGAGAGGCAAGGTCTTCGGCGGGAAACTTTCACCCGCTTTTCAGCAGGGCCGAGCCAGCTTTGAACCCGAGTCTGCCTGCTGCAAAGCCCTTGTTTTTTCCTGCATCATACCGACTTCTGTGTTACCTCAGGTAATCAAATAAAACATCGCAAGGAGAGATGAAATGTGAAAAGGGCTCGAATTTCTAAATCCAGGGAACAATCATCACTTGGGCAATGGTATTTGCAGCCTTTATGGTTTCCTCCGAAGTGTTTTTTTTGGTAAGCTGATGAGAAAGACTCATTTTATGTCTAGAAGGATGGGAGTCTGGAAACAATAAAATCAGCATTCTCATAATTAGCCCTTAAATTGTTCCTTGGTATAAAAGTTTCCCTGCTCCCAGCTCCATCTTGCTTCTTGCACATTCTCGCTACACAAATCCGAACAATTTTTGACAAGATTTTTGAGTTTTGTCAGATGTGAATTGTTAAGATTTAATTGAAAAAATGAACAGAACGCAGCCAGTATTTCAAAGGGAGTGACCCAGAACCAATTAGAATTTAGTAACAATTGACCATTCAGCACTGAAATCCATGTTGGGAGCATCAGATTAAAGCCACTTTAATTCCCCCGCCGGCACCCCCCTCCTTCTGAACTCAAAATATCATTAGTGGGAGATTTCCCGGCAATTTTTTTCCAATCAGTTTTCCTGGTTTTAGAAGTTGAAGTTCAGCCGGCGGGGGCTGTGTGAGGGCGGGCGCTGGCTGGTCTTCTCCCGGGCTGAGATGATGCACAACATAGGTTACGTCTTGAAAAAACAGGTCAGGCCGAGTAACATTCCTCGTCAAATCGCTGCTGACAGCCCAAACAGGAGACGGGGAGGCCACAGAAAGGGCCTTTCATCTGAAGACAACACAGCGCATAATTGGTCATTCTTTCCTCCCCCTGCCTCTCCCTCTCAGCTGGGGGAAAGTTCCCAAACAAAGCCAGGGTTTCCTCCGGCAACTTCTTAATCCTTTCTGGCAGATGCTCTCAGGGAAGTGTCAGCTGAGGGTACGTGGCTGTGCGCGGCGGGCACCATGCCTGGCGCGTAGTAGGTGCTTAGGAGGGGAGCCGGGGAGGGCAGCCAGCCAGGGAAACCAACGAATGACCTCGGGGACCGGGAGGTCCCAACCAAGTCATCAACTCCATCCCCTGCATTAGGTTCGTGAGGGCTGGTCTGATCCGTTCCAGCCCTTCTCTGCAGACAGGGAGCTCCGTGGGACCCCAGAAGCTTCCAGTCCACCGTCATCTACCCCACTCCCTCTTGCGCTCCTTTGGGGCTTGCTTCCCTAGTGGCTCAGACAGTAAAGAATCTGCCCACAAAGCGGGAGACCCAGGTTCAATCCCTGGGTTGGGACGATCCCCTGGAGAAGGAAATGGCAACCCACTCCAGTATTCTGCCTGGGAAATCCCATGGACAGAGGAGCCTGGCAGGCTGTAGTCCATGGGGTCGCAAAGAGTCAGACACGACTGAGCAACTTCACTTTCTTTCTTTCCTTTCTTTCTTTCTTCCTATCTGGATGCCGGATGCTGCAAGGTTTGCCTCATCCTTGTAGGCAAACCTACAAGGAAATTGCAACTTGGCAAGGTCAGGTGGTGGCCCGCTGAGGTTCTCCGCTGGGCCCTGGGGATCTGTGTGACCCCGTGAGCACGTCTGTGGCACGTGGGCTCCACTTGGTGCCACCAGGGCCCCCGTTCATTCTCCAAGGCTGGGTCCTGGAGCTTCTAGAAGCAGGGCCCTTCCCCCCCTGGCCCTTGTCTGTCTCATCCCTGTTGGAAGGGTCCAGAATCAGGGCACATTCCATATCTTCTGACATTTGGGTGATAAGCCATTGACGCTGACATCAAGGGTTTCTTTCCATTATTACTTTTTGGAAAATTGAATTTATTAATTAATTGTCGGCCGTCCTGAGTCTTTGTTGCTGCTCAGGCTTTCTCGGGTTGGAGTGAGCCGGGGCCACTCTCTAGTCGTGGCTCCCGGGCTCCTGAGCGTGGCCTCAGTAGCTGTGGCTCCCGGGCTCCAGAGCTCGGGCTCAGCAGCTGTGGCTCCTGGGCTCCAGAGCTCGGGCTCAGCAGCTGTGGCTCCTGGGCTCCAGAGCTCAGGCTCAGCAGCTGAGGCTCCTGGGCTCCCGAGCATGGGCTCAGTAGTCGTGTCTCCCGGGCTCCAAAGCTCGGGCTCAGCAGCTGTGGCTCCCAGGCTGAGTTGCTCTGGGGCTCGTGGGATCTTCCAGGAACAGGGACCGAACTGGTGTCCTCTGCATTGGCAGGTAGGTTCTTAACACTGGGCCCCCAGGGAAGCCCCGTTATGACTTTTAAGGTGAATTTGAGGAACTCTCCTAGAACTGGGGACAACCCACCACCTTCAGGTCACTTCCACCCCAAACTCCCTTTCGATATATTTCTGTTCATTTCCAGAAGTCAAGTGAGACCCCAAAGCTTCGATGTGAAGTTCCAAGAATATAAACACACAAAAAGCAAGCAAAGCAGCCCACAGGGTTCACCCAATTAATGTGGAGTTTGGGGTGTCCCAGAGTCTTCAGTCTCAGACCTTTGGTGTCTTGGTTTGGGTTCTCAGAGGCGGACACTGGGTCAGAGACCGATGGACAAGTGCCTGCTGGAATGGGGTCCCGGGAAGCGTGGGGCGTTGGGGTGGGGAGGACACCGCAACTGCTGTGCTGTCAGGCCTCCAAGCGGTCAAGCGGGGCGAGTCCCCTCGGACCCGCCAACTCCTGCCAGTCTGGCAGGGCTGCTCCCAGGAGGAGGCAGGGCGGTGGGGGACGTGATGGATTCCCTGGCGCTTCTGGCCGCACAGAGGCAGAGAAACTCGGGCAGCAAGAGAGAGCCCCAGGCAAAGGGACCTAGCTGCTGGCAGTTGGCGGCCAGGGCACTGAGGCAGCTGCGACGGTGGGAACTCGGGGTCTGTTGAGCAGGCGACGCAGACTCAGTCCACCCTCTGGTTAAGAGTTGGCAGAGGGGGGTCTGTCACCCCCGGCTGGGTGGCCTCGGGCAAATTGCTGTCCCTCTCTGAGCCTCAGTTTCCTCTCCTGTGTAGTGGGAAGGATGGTACTCACTCTTAGGTCTGTCTGTAGGGCTAAATCCAGCCCCTGTGGATAAAGCACCAGCTCCCAGAAGGGGCATTCCCAAGAGTGCCTGCAGCGTGCATGCTCTGTAGCTGGGTCAGAGTCAGGGTTGGGTCAGGCACGCGGCCCCACAGAAAGGCCGCTTGCAGGCTCTTCTTGGTAGCTGAGTTGCTCAGAGGTTGAGGGTGATTAGGTTGTGCTCAGTCCTCACCCTGCTCCCAGGGTGCGGAGCGAGGCCACATTAGCAACTGGGCCTCGCCACCTCGGGGACTTCAGGGCCTGGGAGCACTGTGGCTGGGAAGAGGGGATATGCACTCCCTGAGGGCCGTGCTGAGGACTGCAAGGGGAGATACAGGCCTCAGGCGCTGACAGTGGAAGCAGGGTGCTCTGTGGCGTAGTGAGCTCCCCATCCCTGGAGGTGTGTAAGAGGCTGGCATCAGTGTTAAATTTTCTCGGTCGTGTGGGGCGCTCCAAGTCCTGGATGGTGGTGGTGTAGATGGGGCTGGCTGGATAGCATGCCTTTTAAGATCTTTTCCACCCCAGAGAGTCTAGAATTCCATTTGTCTGTTCGGGGCCAAGCAGTGCAAACGTGCTCCTCATTTGATGCATTGCATCCGTGACTCCTTGAGGCTCCCCAGATAGAGTTCAGCAGCTCAGGCCTGGTCTGAATTAGTGGGACATTTAGGGGGAGATTCTGGCTTCAGCCTGAATGATCCGCTGAGTGGTGACCTGAGCCTTGATGGGAGCAGAGGAGCCTCTCGCCAGTGGACTCCCCAGGGCTCAGGCTGGTATGAAGGCAGAGGGGATCCTGCTGGGACTGGGGTGGGGAGTCCGGGTGTAGGGAGGGAATGTCCTGCGAGAGTCTAACCAAGCGGCAGCTCACGGCTCTGGGGGCACCATGGGCACAGATCCCACAGGGTGAGCCCGGGGGAGGAGACGCCACGAGAAACCCCAGCCACAGGCCGTCTGAGCGCCCGTGCCGGACTTCGGCCCGTCTGAACTCCAAGGCTGGGAGTGCAGGT
>NW_011476192.1:3391-10944 GCF_000754665.1 Bison bison bison | reverse complement strand
CCATCCCTGGGGCCCGTTCTCGAACTTCCCTGAGCCCCCCTGCCTTCCCTGTGCAGTGGTGAGGCCCCCAGGGCCCCCCTCCAGGAGGAAGAATCTGGGGGCGAGGCGCTACAGCCGGGCCATGCCTGCCCAGGCTCGGGGGCTTGCTTCTGCCCCGCGGGCTCAGCCGGGCATCTTCAGGGCGCGCGGCGGGGGCCCTGTGCTCCGGCCGCTCCCTGTCCTCCTGCTGCTGTGCGGTGTTACTCGGACACCGTCACGTGCGCTGCACACAAACGGAAGTACAGGAGACCCAGGTGAAGCGCGGAGGTGCCAGGCCCTGGGGACGTCGAGGGGAGCACGGCCGGGGTGGCCTGGTGGCCCCCTGTGGACCCTGGAGGTTGCTGGGGGTGAAGAAATGATGGGCCCTTCACTCACTTGTTCACTCAGCAGATGCTGAGCGCTCCTCTGAGTCTGACACGGTGCCTGACAGACAGTAATGGACACAACTGATCGTGGTTAAGCGTAAAATAGTCATGAGGCTTCACACCCGGTGGGGTTCCTGGCTCTTTCCCTGGCTCCTGCGCACCTACAAGCTCTAGTACCTGTCGACTAAGCAGCAGGTGCAAACGACACGTGTTGTTTTTCTAACTCGCTTTGGAGAAGCTAAGAGTATGCGATGCACACCTTTGTTGGTGCTGCTGTTTTTCAGTCCCTGAGTCGTGTCCAGTTCTTTGCCACCCATATAAAGAAGGCTGAGCGCTGAAGGGTTGATGCTTTTGAACTGTGGTGTTGGAGAAGACCCTTGAGAGTCCCTTGGGCTGCAAGGAGGTCCAACCAGTCCATCCTAAAGGAAATCAGTTCCGAATATTCACTGGAAGGACTGATGCTGAAGCTGAAGCTCCAATACTTGGGCCACCTGATGTGAAGAACTGACTCATTGGAAAAGACCCTGATGCTGGGAGAGATTGAGGGCAGGGGGAGAAGAGGGTGACAGAGGATGAGATGGTTGGTTGACACCAACTCAATAGACAAGCGTTTGAGCAAAGTCCAGGTGATAGCGAAGGACGGGGAAGCCTGGCACGCTGCAGTCCATGGGGTTGCAAAGAGCTGGACGTGACTGCCCATCTTCTCCTCCTCTTTATGGAGTTAGATGAAGGGGGCTGGCACACTGAGCGAGAGACAGGCAGCAGGTCCCCGCTGGGGCCGCAGAGCCGTCTGGGGCGACCCCTGAGCCGCACACCTGCAAGCCCCCGGCCAGTCAATGCACCAGAGCCACACCACAGAGTTGAATTCAGACTTCTCTTGCTTGCTGTGGGCCCTGAACAAGTTGTTAAGCCCTCTGGGCCTCAGTTTACCCATCCGTAAAGTGGAAATAAGAACTCTGCGTTATGGGATTTTGAGAGGATTAAGCAACTTAATTGTGCTTCTGGAAGACTGCCCAACACAGTGATGTACTAAGCTGAACTGGGCCAAGGAAATCGAGGTGAGCAGAGGCAAGAGCTCGGAACCCAGGTCTCCCGGCTCCCAGACTCAAGGGCTCTGCCCTGGAAACCCACACGCTGGGGGCCAGTTTCCCAAGCCTGAGCGTCTTGGCGGATTCCACCCCCTAGCCCCCCTCCCCTCAAGGCTCCCATCTTTGGCGAGGAGGATCCGGCTTGCCTGTCTCCTTAGGGCGGCAGGGGTGGGCAGAGAAGAAAGGCTGAAACTGTATCCTCTGTCGGCCTGGGTCAGGGGAGCAGACCCCCACGCTTTCTCCACCGTCAAAACCCCCGTAGGATTTTCTTGAAGTTCAGTTTTCACATCATATGGCTGAACATTTGGAACTTTTTAAACGGAAATTGTAGAAAAAATGAAAAGTATTTTCGTCTCGGAACACAATACCTTCCTGGCAGGGAGCCACAAGAGAAAGCTTGATGGTGGAGAAAAAAATGGTCATAATTGTCAATCTGGATTAATCCGGGCGTTCTTCCGCTTAACCTCGCGGCGGGCTGAGGGGGCTAATCAGCCTGCAGAAGACACTGTCTCTTGTCACTGTCCCAAGACCCAGGTCTCACACGCCAGCTAATTTTCTGATCACATTTCTTTCATTGTAAGCTGGGTTTAATGGAGCCCCCGAGGAGACTGACGCATAAGGGAAACGGGGGTGCCCGGGCAGACTGTGCCAAGCTCGTCGCCCGTGGCTTAGCGGAGGAAAGGTCTGGACACACCCGGTGGCCCTGGAGGAGTTAAGTCAGGGCGGGCAGGCGGGGCTGTGGGTGGCAGGCTCGTGATAAGGGCGGTGCTGGCTTAGAAACCCCATTTCACAGACCCTGAAGCTGAAGAGCAGACAGGATGGACCTGAGTCTTTGGGAACAAGCAGTTCTGTCCCAGCCCCGGGCAGGAACGCACCTGTAGGACGGATGATGCCCTTCTGGAGTCAGGTGATGGGAGGAGAAAAAAGGCCACCCTCGTGCTGTCCAGGGAAGGGCGGAGGTCTGCACTGAGCTGGAGGAGGGCCGTCTTTCTCCTTGACAGCGGCATCCAGGCCAGTGTGTCTTTGCCCAGTTTTCACTCACTGGGCCCTTTCTCTACTTTCAGACTCTCATCCCCCAGCATCACAGCTCCATCCTCTCTGCCTGCCTGTCAGGCCATGGTGTCCTCCAGGGGCTGGAAGTGTCAGAACCCTGGGCATCAGCTCTCCCGGGCTCTGCCTGCAGAGGAGACAGAAACAAGCGGGGTGGGGAGTCGTTGAAGGTGGCGAGGCACAGGGAGGCGGCCCCTATAGGCAGGGAAAGTGCGCTGGCCGGGGGTCACGGGACCAGCCCAGGCCACGAAACGTGAGCCGTCGTGTGTGGCTCAGGGCCTTACCTCCGATGGGGGGCTTTGACAGAGGGCATCCCTACTCCCCGCCAGCTTACCTGCCTTCTCCAGAACCTGGGAGCCGTGTCTCCAGGCCTCAGTGACCTCTGGCAGAGCTGCCCCCTCCGGCGGGGCTCGGAGCGGCTCGGGGAGGCCACAGGGGCCCCGGGGAGAGCAGCTGGCATCCTTGGCATCCTCTGTTCAGAAAGGGAGCCCTTTCCTGGCTGACGCCCCTGCCAGGCCTGGCCTCTCGCAGGTCGCCAGGCCAGAATCGAGCCAGGCTGGGGGCCGTATCTCATCTCACCAGCTCTCAGCGAGTCCCCCTTGGGGGAGACATCTCACCTATCCCCATGTTCTGGGCACTGTGGTCGTGGAAATGAAAAGGGCGTCAGCACAAGGCCCCGGGGGAAGTTGTCCCCTCTCAGCCAGAGGGGAATCCCTTGCTGCCGGCTGCCGCACAAAGGTGGGGGATCAACTCCTCTTGGGACCTCCAGGAAGCCTTCCTCCTGGAGATGTTGTCACTTCGGAGAGTCTTAAAGATCCACTGGAACTCGCCAGTTGGATGAGGTTCTGGGAGCAGTGGGAACACAGGAACAGGAATACCAAGCCGGTGTGGTCCTTTTTGGGCCCTGGGACAGGGGACATGGTCAGGGCTGAGTCTGGGGGTCTCCCTGAGCCTTGAGTCCCTGGTTTGGGAAGACCACTTGTGTTGCAGACAAAGGGGAACCACGCAAGGGTTTGGGCGGTACAGGGAGGTGAGTCGATCCTGGTCGGGGGAGGCACGAGCCACAGGCAAGCAGTGAGGACATCCTCTGGATGCCAGGAGCCTGCGGGGGTCACTGCAGGCAGCCACATGGGCCTGGGGGAGTGGGCGGGCAAGGTTTTGGAGGACTCGATGCCTGGTAGGGGGGTGGGTAGCAAGGGCACCCCCCGTGTTTCCTGGTCTGGGTGAACAGACAGACCCAACGTGGAAGTTGCAGGAACGGGTCACAGGGACCACCAGATTCTCTCCAGAGTCCCCGAGTGACCGCCGAGCCCCTCGCAGAGTCTTACAGGGGTTCGAATGCACACTGCTCGCGCCCATCCCCACCCTGGGGCATCACCCCGCGGCTGCTTCTGGAAGGAAATCCCTTCAGACGTTTGCAGCCACAGACCCTGTATCACAGGGTCCCCGGTGCCCCCTGCTCCCCTCCAGGCTCTCTCATCAGCGTAGCAAGGGCTCTGGTGAGGGAGGGCCGGCCCCTCACCTGGACCAGCTGTGCCCCATGCCCGGCTGTGCTGCTGAAGGGAGTGATTAATGAGCACCTCCGTCCTCAAAGCTCTGGGGTGAGTCGGCTCTGCAGGCCGGCGTGAAAGGGGCTCCTTGAAATCTCCTTTTGACCTTGGCTTCCAAGCTCGGGTTTCCAAACTGGGGCCCTCGGTGGTCTGTGTCCAACCTGGGTATCCGCTCTGATCTCTTCTCTGGTGTCAGGTGCCGGGGCTGGGGGCTGGGTGGGTGCCACACCTGCCCTCCTGGAGCCTACGCACACTTTTAAAGGCTTCTTCTTGTTCAGTCGGTAAGTCATCTCCAACTCTTTGTGACCCCATGGACTGTAACACACCAGGCTCCTCTGTCCATGGGATTTCCCAGGCAAGAATACTGGAGCAGGTTGCCATTTCCTTCCCCAGGGGATCTTCCCCACCCAGGGACTGAGCCCACGCTGCCTGCGTTGGCAGGCGGGTTCTTTACCACTGGGCCATCAGGGATAGATGGGTTGTTCTGACTCAGTCGTGTCTCGCTTGTGGCCATGTGGACTGTAGTCTGCCAGTCTCCTCTGTCCATGGAATTTTCCAGGCAAGAATGCTGGAGTAAGCAGCCGTTTCTTTCTCCAGGGGATATTCCTGACACAGGGATCGAACCCGCATCTCCTGTGTCTCCTACGCTGGCAGGTGGATTCTCCCACTGCAGCACCTGGGATGCCCTAAGCCTCCAGGGAAGCCCCTTTAAATGCTTCTGGTTTTGCCTTAATCGCCCTGTTCCACTGAGCTTGCTGTCGTCTTGTTTGGTATTCACTCCCTGTGGAATGAATTGGGGAATTAATCTGAAATAATTGCATCAAAAGCTCAGTGTTTTTCTGCTGAAGCTCTTTGTACTTAAGTTGGGGGTTGTTGCACTCTGCCCCCTCCCGGTTCTGGCTCAGTGAGCTGTAGGGCAGGTGGGTCACAGCGGGACCGAGGAGCTGAACCTGAGCCACCCTGGCTCCTTCTTTCCCAGAAGTGAAGTGAAGTTGCTCAGTCGTGTCTGACTCTGAGACCACATGGACCATAACCCACCAGGCTCCTCCGTCCATGGGATTCTCCAGGCAAGAATACCGGATTGGGTTGCCATTTCCTTCTCCAGGGGATCTTCCTGACCCAGGGATTGAACCCAGGTCTCCTGCATGCAAGCAGACGCTTTACCCTCTGAGCCACTGCTCTCCACCACCTTGCTCAGTCGCCTTCCTTGAGGGAACAGTGGCAAAACTGGCCCAAGCGCTCTGCCCTCCTTGCGTCTCTCTGCAGCTTTGCCACGTGACCTTGTAGCTCCTCCCTCTGCGGGTGGGGTCCGCTTGGGCCAATAGGACGTGGCGGAAGTGATGGCTTGCCCGGTTCCAGAGAGGACTCAAAAGACAGTGTGGACTTGAGTCCAAGTTGTTGCTATTTCCTTTCATGGTTTGTATTTTTTGTACTAGATTGAAAAATTCCTCCCTGTTATTGAAAAATTTCCTTGTGGCTCAGCCGCTGAAGAATCCACCTGCAAGGCGGGAGACCTGGGTTCAATCCCTGGGTTGGGAAGATCCCCTGGAGGAGGGCGTGGCGACCCACTCCAGTATCCTGGCCTGGAGAATTCCGTGGACTGAATAGTCCGTGGGGTCGCAGAGTCAGACACGACCGAGCAACTTTCACTTCACACGGGGTCATAAAGATATTACCTTCTGCTTTTCTTCCCCTGGAAGTTGTGTAGTTCTTTCATCTTTGTTTCTAACGCCCTGGAAACTGGTTTTTGTGTCTGGTGTGAGGTAGGAATTCCGTTTTTCACGGGGAAAGCCCCCACATGGTCCCAGTCAGCACCTGCGCTGGATGCTCTGCTGCTGCTGCTAAGTCACTTCAGTCGTGTCCGACTCTGTGCAGCCCCATAGATGGCAGCCCACCGGCTCCCCCGTCCCTGGGATTCTCCAGGCAAGAACACTGGAGTGGGCTCTGCCCTTCTCTTGATGATCTGTGTTCCTTCCTTTGTCAAAAGTCACGTTTCCACTGTTGCTGTTGTTCAGTCATGAAGACATGTCTGCTACACCAAGGACTTCGAGACTCCGGGCTTCCTTGGCCTTCATTCTCTCCCTGAGTTTGCTCAAACTCATGTTCATTGAGTCAAGGATGCCATCCAACCATCTCTTTGTATTTCTGAGATTTTCAGTTTGTTCTGTCTTGACCCATTCACACTCTTTGTTAATTGTAACAATTTTAAAGTAATGCTTTTATACGTTTTCATTTCCTAAACATTTTAAAGTTTTTGATCCCTTTCCGTTCTATTACCTTTATGTACGGGCTTTCCAAATCTCATGGGGAAAAAGCTCTGTTAGAATTTTTTATTCAAAGTTCATTGAATAGGCTAAGTTAGGGAGTACTGACATCATTATGACCTGAGTCTTTATATCCATGAATATATTATATTTCATAACTTTCACCAGTAGACAGCGTGCATAGTTCTAAAGGTTATATCTTGACTTGCTTAAGATTGGGATCTTTTCTCTAACGATTTTGTTATTGATCATTGGTGGCATCTGGAAAATCTGCAGTGTTTGTATCCAGCAAATTTGCTGCTCTTAGTTATTCCTGTGGAGTTATTTGTGCTCCTTGTACCAGTTTGCTCATAGATTATCTCAGGCTTTCTATGTGACCAATCATAGTATTTTCCAACACTTGCTTCTTTGATTTTTTCTTGTCCTATTGCATTATCTACATCCATCAGTTCAATGTTGAACATAAATGACGAGGACATCCTTGCCTTGTTTGTGACTTTAATGGGAATACGTGGAAATAATCTATGTTTCTGATAGATTATTTCTGTTGGCTGTGGTAGAGCCTGGGAATCGCCCTGGCTACCCCTTCTCCCTTCACTTTTTTTTCTGGTAGTAGAACCACTCCGGGTTTTAGAGGGCACAAGGATACCAGATGGAAAGTGTACTTTTCGGTCTTGATTTGGTCATATGCCCAAGAAGTGATGTGTGCAAATTCTGTTACTTTCCCTCTTTGCGGAAGTGGTGCTGGTGAGCCCACGTTGACCAGGTGGACAAAGACTACACCCTGGGATGTGTGAAAATCACACAGGAGGTTGGAGGAGCCTGCATCCCTGGTGAACTAGGGCAGCAGAGCCGCCTGTCTGATCGTCTCCCTGCTTTCTCTGCGCTGTCACATGTCACAGGAAAAGTGATCTTGTCCTGATGCCTTTTGGGTCCCTTGGTTTGGCAGTGCAGCTTGTACTTTGTTTAAACTTACCCAAATAAGGAATTTTCATTCTATTCATAGTTAATTATTTTGAAAATGAAACATCGGTGAATGAATTCTATTGAATGCTTGCTTGGCATCTCTTAAAATGACCAAATTGATTTTTTATTTTACATCCGCCCTCCCTTCTGGAGAAGGCAATGGCACCCCACTCCAGTACTCTTGCCTGGAAAATCCCATGGACGGAGGAGCCTGGTGGGCTGCAGTCCATG
>NW_011476192.1:0-1649 GCF_000754665.1 Bison bison bison | reverse complement strand
GCAAGGCACTTTTGCATCTTTACGTGTGGTTACAAATGGCTGCGGGGGACAAGCAGCACAGAGGTCAGATAACACGTTTTATAGGAGACAACTGGAGCTCAGAGAGGGACAGCAATGTGTCTAAAGTGACACAGCTCCTGCATTCCAGGTGACTGAGGAGGAGTGTACCTCCTTCTGCCTGTGTCTGTGGGCCCGCCTTGATAGCAGTTGAAGGAACAGTGTGCAACTGCGTGGAACAGCATGGGATGGCATTTGGCCTTCGCCCAAGCTTGAGCACCAGGTCCCGGCCTGATGTGGGCAGAGGTCGCAGAGGTTTTTTTACCTATGGCTTATTCTCGTTTGTAAACCCCAGACCCTCTGTCCTGCCGAGGGGCCCCTCCAGCCCTACTTGGAGCGCCTGCTGGGGTCCACGTGTCCCCAGCGGGCCCCTGACCCCCATCATGCTCCTCCCCTGCACGGGTTCCACACCCCGGAAATGCCAGCTGTTCTCACGTCCCTGTGCCGTGTGCCCTCCCCGCTGCACGTTCTGGCTCAGGCTGCAGCGGCCTCGCCCACAGTTCTGCAAGGCCGGTCTGGTTTTGCTGTACTGCCCGCGGGAGTCCAAGTCCTCCGGACCCGCCTCTACCTGGACCATCACCAGGCCCACACCTTTGCCTCTTTCCTGCCTCCTGTGTCACCCCACATCGTCCCTCTCCAGAACCCTCCACCACGCCTCACTGGCTTCCTGGCCTCGCTGTCCCCCGCTCCAACGCAGAGCGGGTATTTCTAACTCATCTGACCATCCCTCTCTGGCCCTCGGGGCCTCCCACTGTCCCCTTCACCCGTCAGCAGCTGGTGCTGCGGTCACGACAGACTATCAGTTGACTCTTTCTCTGCCTCCAGATCACTGTCCACACAGCTTCCTATCTGCAAACCCCTTCTCCTTCTGTGATGTCTGTCCAACGCCATCCATCCTTGGAGACCTGGCTCTAAGTCACCTCCTCCAGGCAGCCTTCCTTGACTTCCAGGTTAGGTTAAGGCCACTCTGCCCTCCCAGCGCACTGGGGCTGCTCTTGGTCCTGGCTGTGATCACTGTGGTTGTGTGGTCATTTGCCACTTTCCTCATCACTGGGGACGGTGCCTTGACCCTGAGCTGCATCCCTGTCCCGGCTTTGTCTCTGGGGCTGATGTTCACATTGGCAGCCCCAGGCAGTGGTCTCCAGAGTTGCTGGGCGAGCCCTCTGGCCGGGGGGGCAGGTAAGACATCGTCACCCTCTCTCTCTCTCTCCTTGTGGTGGCCCCCCAGATGGAGGGCTTCTGCCTGCTGACCAAGGTCAATGCCCTTTCCAACGGCCCTTCATTAGTGAGTGGACATCTCGCTGAGTCAGCGGGGACCTCTTCACGGCCCCTGTTCAGGGTCACTAGGTCCCTGGAGAATGTGGCCGAGGGCGACCAGCCAACAACAGGGGCCATTGTCTTCGCTCGTCGCGGACGGGGTCAGCCCAGGCCCATCTGGACAGGGCAAGGGTCACGACCTCAGCCGCTCTTGAGAGGTCCTGCCAAGACACTGGGCGCAGCCAGCTTGGTGCGCGGGGAGTGCAGATGGCGTCCTCAGGGGCCAGGCGGGGCCTCTGGGGACCTGTCTTAGGGTCCGAGGGAGCCGCTTCATC
>NW_011476191.1:48941-53204 GCF_000754665.1 Bison bison bison | reverse complement strand
GGTAAACTTTCCCTTCTCCAGGGGATCTTCCCAACTCAGGGATCGAACCCAGGTCTCCCGCATTGCAGGTGGATTCTTCACCAGCTGAGCCACAGGGAAGCCCAAAAAATACTGGAGTGGGTAGCCTATCCCTTCTCCAGCGGATCTTCCAGGCCAAGGAATCCAACTGAGGTCTCCTGCATTGCAGGCAAATTCTTTACTAACTGAGCTATCAGGGAAGCCCAATAGTGTAATATTACTATCAAATTTCTTGAGTGAGATATTAGTATAATGTTATGTAGGAGAATGTTCTTGTTTTTAAAAAGTGTATGTTTACATATTTAGGATGAGTTGCAACTTAAAAAAAAACTTCTGCAACTTACTTTCAAACAGTTCAGCAAAATACAGATGATAGAAGAGAGAAAGCAAATACAGAAAAAAAAAATCAACAACTGGTGAATTTTGGTGAAGTTATATATGTATTCATCATACCATTCCTTGCATATTCCTGTGATTTGAAAGTTTTAAAACAGAAAATTGAGACCTTGAACCTAGACAGACTAGGCATAAGTCCTGCCTGGTCTGCCAACTGGGCAATTTCCTAAGCTTAATCTATCTTAGCTTCCTAAACTCTACTTTTATTTATTTATTTTTTTTCCTAAACTCTAAATAAGACTATAATATTGTAGTATTCCTTCCTTCTTCCTAACATTTTTAGAGTATAATGTGAGTCAGTATGTGTAGAATCTACAACAGAGGTTGATAAGAAGAGATAAACAGATATTGCCCATTGTTAATAGTGCTGTCAGCTATCCTCTCCTCATGTTCTACTTTATTCTTCTCCCTGCATGTTTCAATACTGAGACTTTATTTCACACACATTGGTGGTTTGCTTTTTACCTTCTCTATAAGAAGATAAACTCCAAAAGGATAGAGATTTTGTCTCTTCTGGTAACTGTGATAGCCCCAGAATCTGCAACACTACCTATCCAAAAAACTCTCAATACACATTTGTTGGAAGTATGAATGAAGCAACAAGTGCATCTTATCTTGTGACATAACCTGTTTCTATAAGATAGGAAATAAATCCATACATAATTTTATATAATACTATTTTTTCATTAAATATCATTGTAAAAGAAATATATTCCTTATAACAACAATTAACTGGCCCCAAGATATCATAATATCTAACTTTAAACTATGGAAACCTTTTTTTAAAAAGTTGGTAATTTAAGAAAAACAGAGAAAATAGAACTATTTGAAATTACATATCTTGTATAGAATAGTTCAGATCATTTTTGAGCTTGGGAAAATAATAAACTACAGCAAAACTGAAAATAATAAGCTGAACTTATAGGACATCTCAGTTCTATCATCATAAACACTTTCAAATAACCTAGTAAATAAATCATCTTTCTCAACCAGGTGCCAATGTCCCTCACAGAAGGTTAACACAGATGTAAGATGGTTTCTACATTTTGTGAACCCTTACTTTTCAAAATGAAAGGCTGGTGTAGGCTGGAAAGAGACAGTGAAATGCAATCAGCAAATGGGGAAGAGCTATTACCAGAGCAGAGCCAGCAGTAAATTAAGTAAAGGGGGAGCTTGTTCACCTAAATACAAGGCCCTGGGAAATGGGCCTGTGACCTGTCGCCATAGCAAGGACTGAATCGCGTGTACAGGTTGCTGATGCCCAGATTTTTGTATCTTGGCTTCCTGTGTGATGAGACATACTTGTATTTTAACAGAGATACTATCAACGGTTCATATAACTGGATGTTTTCTGCACAGTTTTGACATGACATACTATATTCTCAATTGTAAACTCCTGGATCAAAACTGTTTTGTTTTTTTCAGTGGAAGCAACACACTGCTGATTCCTTTCCAGAGTTTTATCTACTGTGCTCTTTTAATCTTTCAGTGATAAAGTGCTTCATCTTTAAGCACTACTCTATATATTTGTAGAGCTGCTGTTGTTTTTTTAGGTGCTCTAACTTCTAATGAACATTCTTCAGTGTATAGTAAGTTGGCTATTTTTCAGAAATTGAAAAACATATTTTTAACATATTTTGAAAAATAACCATGATGAGAGGGACAGCATCCATAGGGCTATCTCCCTTATGGATGTTCATCTCTAGCAGGAGAGAATGAGGAGGCAGAAATAGAGGACTTTAAAAAAAATTAAAAAGCATCTTTCCCTTTTAGTTAAAGTTCTTTTTTTTTTAATTTATTATTATTATTATTTTTACTTTACAATATTGCATTGGTTTTGCCATACATCAACATGCATCCACCACAAGAGTAAAATGGGTGCCCCCTTACTCTCAGGTCAACTGTATTAGTTTTGATTGACAGTTTCACTTTGGCTTTATTTATAAAGCAATGACTGGGGTTTTTAATCCACCTAAAACTGACCTCATTACTTAGACTGAGAAATCATCCCATCATGGTGTTCCTCTAGGAATTATTTCTTTATGAGATTTACATGTTTTCCAGTGAAGATCCGTAAATAATATGTACAAAGGACATAAAGAAATAACTCCCAGAGGAACACAATGATGGGATGATTTCTCACTTTAAGATATATCACTAAAATAATAGGGTTAATTTCAGAAGCAATAACAGAAACCACACACTTCACTTTGTGACATAAACTCATATTTATTTCTGTTTATGGAAAGTTCCAAATGTAGTCTAAATAAATGTAGATCTTAGTATCATGTACCACTCATCATTTTAGAATTGAGAGGCTACTAAATTTTATTTTAATTTTAGCTCCTTCGATTAATTAACAAGGTAAGGCCAAGTTCTAAGAGAGTTTTTAACAGGATTTGTCTCCAACCAACATTTCTTTTCTGCCCATGGAATAATGTTTTCTAAAATTTTAAAGTAATTTTTCTGAGAATCTCTGAAGAGAGATCTCAAGCTCAGAAATAAAAGGGGATATACCAGGGCTTCCAGTTTAAAATGTGTCCCAAATTCACCAGTAAATGCCTCCTATGACCTCAAGAGCAGTCTATCATCCTACCTTTATTTACACTTAATGGTTTATTGTTCTCCCCACCTCTTTTCTTCTAGAATTTCACTGTAGAAAGACTTACAAACTTAAGTGAAAGCAGAGGCCCACTGTTTTCCAATTAGGATAAGGTGAAGTAACAGCCTGATTTAGGAAAATAAAATTCCCACAATTGCTGGATGGCAGGGTGGGTATGTAAAGACCCAGTGCTGACAACCTTCAGAACCCAGAATTACTGGCAGGAAATTCTCAGACCTCCAAATCTGCTGACTCATAGTCAAAGGCCCTCTATGAATTACACATCTCAGTGCTATCTCTGGAAGAGTGACACCAAAAGATGAAAACACTGATTCTAAACAACAATGTGAGCAATTGCTTTCTGGTATTTTTGAAAAAAAAAAAAAAAATTAAGAAATAAGATACAATTCTCTAAAATGAGAGAAAGTAAATATTCAGTGCCTATTTGTGCAACACACACTTTTTCAAGGCAAAAGACCTGGCTAGGTATTTTCTATGAGAGCCTAGAAGTCTGCCTATTTTTTAGAAGTCTAGGTAGAGTTTCTGCCATCAGTACCTTAGAATAAATTTGCAAAACTAGGGAAAATAGACACAAAAATAATTAAATATTAAATTAAAAAAAAAAAAAAAAAACAAGAGCACCTTAACAGTCAAAATCCTTTTCATGCAAGACTGAGGAGGTTCAAAGTAGTGGGTCAAAGAGAAACATGACATAAATAATAGAAAATCCTCTAGAAATGAACTTAGTACAAAGCCTCAGCAAAAGCTCCAGAGTTCTGTGAACAGCATATGCTCTGCAGCATTGAATGATGAAGCTGCTAATAAATAATTATAACTTTTCAAATGTATAATATACCTTTAATAAACTCTTTCTTATGAAATTTCATACCATGTTACTGGCATGATCTCACTTATCTTTCTGTTAATAATGAAAAACAACTGATATCTCCACATAGTAGATACTTCCTAAGATTAAAAGAATAAAAATGAATTTTGCAAATTAAGGTAATTAATTCACTAGGTCACTAGTAGAATTTTAACACATAATTTTACCTTCTAGTTTAATGTTCTACTAAGGACAAAGAAAGAGGAGAGTGAAAAAGTTGGCTTAAAGCTCAACATTCAGAAAACTAAGATCATGCCATCTGGCCCCATCACTTCATGGGAAATAGATGGGGAAACAGTGGAAAGAGTGTCAGACTTTATTTTGGGGGGCTCCAAAATCACTGCAGATGGTGATTACAGCC
>NW_011476191.1:43512-48587 GCF_000754665.1 Bison bison bison | reverse complement strand
ATGGCTGGATGGCATCACTGATTCAATGGACATGAGTTTGAGTGAACTCTGGGAGTTGGTGATGGACAGGGAGGCCTGGCCTGCTGCGATTCATGGGTTCGCAAAGAGTCAGACATGACTGAGCGACTGAACTGAACTGCACTGAAGGGCAAGAAATGTAATGTATCTAATTGCTTTGGGTTCTAGGGAAAAAGGTAAAATGAAAACATGAATTATACTGTTGGTTTTCATATTTATTCATTTCATCATACACACATTTTAAGTACATCCATGTCATCAATGTTCTCCTAGGAGGTAAATGAAGTCAATTAAACTATTAAGCTCCCTTAATTACCTACAATGCTTTTAAATGTACACACATGAGATATTGATGCTAACAAGTTTATCATATTTAATAAATTACCTCTTCTAAGACATTCCATAGTTCCTCATCTGTATGCTTATTAAAGGGATCCAGATTTTTCCTCATTGTTCCAGTGAACACAATAGGGTCCTAAATACAACAAAATAGAGAATGTTATTACTGCAGTCTCTTTTCATTTCACTCCAATTTTTAGAGACCAGATTTAAAATGCAAAAAAAGAAAACAAACAAAGTTTACTACAATCATTAATAGTAAGGTTGCAAATCAGTTCAATTTAGTTCAATCACTCAGTCATGTCCAACTCTGTGACCTCATGGACTACTGCAAAACACCAGGCTGCCCTGCCTTCCACCAACTCCCAGAGCTTACTCAAACTCATGTCCATCGAGTCAGTGATGCAATCCAACCATCTCATCCTCTGTCATCCCCTTCACTTCCCGCCTTCAATCTTTTGCAGCATCAGGGTCTTTTCAAATGAGTCAACTCTTCGCATCAGGTAGCCAAAGTATTGGAGTTCCAGCTTCAGCATCAGTCCTTCCAATGAATATCCAGGACTGATTTCCTTTAGGATGGACTGGTTTGATCTCCTTGCAGTCCAAGGGACTCTCAAGAGTCTTCTCCAACACCACAGTTCAAAAGCATTAATTCTTTTGTGTTCAGATTTCTTTATACTCCAACTTTAATATCTATGCATAATTACTGGAAAAAACATAGCTTTGACTAGACAGACCTTTGTTGGCAAAGTCATGTCTCTGCTTTTTAATATGCTGAATAGGTTGGTCATAGCTTTTCTTCCAAGGAGCAAGTGTCTTTTAATTTCATGGCTGTAATCACCATCTGCAATGATTCTGGAGCCCAAAAAAATAAAGTCTCTCACTGTTTTCATTGTTTCCCCATCTATTTGTCATGAAGTGATAGGATTGGATGTCATGATCTTAGTTTTCTGAATGTTGAGTTTTAAGCCAACTTTTTCACTCTTCGTTTTCACTTTCATCAAGGGCTGCTTTAGCTCTTCTTTGCTTTCTGCCCTAAGGGTGGTGTCATCTGCATATCTGAGGTTATTGATATTTCTCCTGGCAATCTTGATTCCAGCTTGTGCTTCATCCAGCCTGGCATTTTTCATGATGTACTCTGCATATAAATTAAATAAGCAGGGTGACAATATATAACCCTAACATACTCCTTTTCTGATTTGGAACCAATCTGTTGTTCCATATCCAGTTCTAACTGTTGCTTCTTGACCTGCATACAGATTTCTCTGGAGGCAAGTATGGTGGTCTGGTATTCCCATTTCTTTAAGAATTTTCCAGAGTTTGTTCTGATCCACACAATGAAAGGTTTTGGCATAGTCAATAAAGCAGAAGTAGATGTTTTTCTGGAACTCTTTTGCTTTTTCAGTGATCCAACAGATGCTGGCAATTTGATCTCTGGTTCCTCTGCCTTTTCTAAATCCAGCTTGAACATCTAGAATTTCACAGTTCACTTACTGTCGAAGCCTGGCTTGGAGAATTTTGAGCATTACTTTGCTAGCATGTGAGATGAGTGCAATTGTGCAGTAGTATGAACATTCTTTGGCATTGTCTTTCTTTGAATTTGAATGAAAACTGACCTTTTCCAGTCCTGTGGCCACTGCTGAGTTTTCCAAATTTGTTGGCATATTGAGTGCAGCACTCTAACAGCATCACCTTTTAGTATTTGAAATAGCTCAACTGGAATTCCATCCATCACCTCTGCTAACTTCGTTCATAATGATGCTTCCTAAGGTCCACCTAACTTCACACCAGGATGTCTGGCTATAGGTGGGAGATCACACCATTGTGATTATTTGGGTCATGAGAATATTTTTTGTATAGTTCTTCTGTGTATTCTTGCCACCTCTTCTTAATATCTTCTGCTTCTGTTAGGTCCCTACCATTTCTGTCCTTTATTGTGTCCATCTTTGCATGAAATGTTCCCTCAGTATCTCTAATTTTCTTGAAGAGATTGCTAGTCTTTCCCATTCTATTGTTTTCCTCTATTTCTTTGCACTGCTCACTGAGGAAGCCTTTCTTATCTCTCCTTTCTGATACTGAGCAACTAAAACTAAAAATTAAATTTAAGCATTTCCCATTGCAATATGGGCACCCACTTACATCTATACTGCCAGTTTAAAAGGATATATTGAGAGATTATGCATGTTCATTTAGCTGTAGTAGATGGAAGAACAGAGTTTAGTAAATAAGAGTATTTCAGTTTGTTTGACATGCCAAATATATATCTCAAAATCATTAAAATTTCATCAAAGCTTATTGAATAAAAAGAATTATCTATTAAAACATGAATTGTGGAACTGACTGTAAAAGTGCTCACAGTAGATACATATGCAAGGGCAGATAAGAATCAAAGTAATAAAAACATATTATTATTACAGTATCAGGTACTACAGTACCTCTAGGCAATGAAGTAAATAACTTATCTTATAAATAATCATTATAAAGATGTGTACAGGCAGAACACTTCAGTGTAGAGATTTACAGTAGAACATAAAAACTTCTTATATATATACTAAATTTGTTGGCCTAAGTATATTCTTTCTGAAGGTACACAATTAAATCTCATTTAATAAGAATTAAACAGTTATAGGAGCCTGGTGTGCTACAGTCCATGACGTTGCAAAGTGTTGGACATAACAACTGAACAACAACAATAAGAGTTAGCTGGCACAGCAGAGTCAGAAAAACAAATGCTGTTTGTCAATATAGCATTTTAAATGGAGTACTAGCTTCAAACCTGTTTTTCATCATGGTATAAAGTTGATACTTTTAAAATGTAACCCTTCATACCATATTTAGTAGTAATTTTTCCCTTGTTACTACTGTAAGTTCATATTAGACATGTAACACAAAAATCGCCACTCTGAATCAGAGCATTTAGTGTAGCAAACTGATAATATCTCAATACAACTGCAAGCCTGAAAACCTGTCTTACTAGACCTTTTTATATGCTCCTGGAAGATAAGACTCTCATTATCTTACAAAGAAGCCCCACCCACTAATCTGATGCTTAAAACAGCCTGGGACCAAGACAAACATCATACAAGTGGTTACAAATGGGGCAGATACAGAACAACAGTTTTAATGATTTCAGTCCCAAACCAGGAAACTGTCCTCTGCTAATGTTTATGTAGCATAACGATAGCTGCTGCTTCCTTGAGTCCTAAAAGCTCTGTCCTCATTTCTAATCTAAGAATATTTAAGGTGCAGCTCATCTCCCTGTTTCAAGAATAAGGACTCAGAGTTGTTTAAAAATCTTAGTTTTCTTCTTCTTCTTCTTCTTTTTTTTTTTTTGTAATCCTGTAGCCTCTAAACGAGTTTAATCCCTGGCTCAGGAAGATCCCCTGGAGGAGGAAATGGCACTCCAGTATTCTTGCCTGGAGAATCCCATGGAAGAGGAGCCTGGCAGGCTACAGTCCATGAGGTCACAAAGAGTCAGACACAACTGAAGACACTTAGCAGCAGCAGCCTCTAAATGAACTGATCATCATCCATATCCAGAAGAAAGAATAGGGGGGAGAAACAGGATGGCGGAGGAATAGGATGGGGAGACCACTTTCTCCCCCACAAATTCATCAAAAGAACATTTAAACGCCGAGTAAATTTCACAAAACGACTTCTGAATGCCAGCAGAGAACATCAGGCACCCAGAAAAGCAGCCCATTGTCTTAGAAAGGAGGTAGGAAAAAATATAAAAGACAAAAAAAAGAGACAAAAGAGGGAGGGACAGAGCTCCGTCCCGGGAAGGGAGTCTTAAAAAGAGAGAAGTTTCCAAACACCAGGAAATACTCTCACTGCCGAGTCTGTGCCGAGCCTTGGAAGCACAGAGGGCAACATAACAGGGAGGAAAAATAAATAAACAATTAAAACCCACAGATTACGAGCCCAATGGTAACTTCCCCAGTGGAGGAGCAATGCAGACGCCTGCACTAGCAAGCAGGGGCTGGATAGGGAGGTGCGGGCTGCATCGCTTACAGTAAGGATCTGGCCTGAATGCTCCGAGCACTATCTGAGCGAACTAACTTGGGCTAGCAAACCAGACTGTGGGATAACTACCACGCAAAAAGCCAACCCTAACCTAAGACACCGCCAGGCCCGCGTACACAACAAAGGACTAAACAGAGATAGCAGGCTACAGACCATCCCCCTCCTGTGACAGGTAGCCAGAGCTGGAAGGAGGCAATCGCAGCCCCAGAGAGACATTATCTACAAAACTGTAAGCAGGCTTCTTTGCTAACTAAGACTTCTTGGGGCTCTGGACGGTCAACATCCGCCTGAGAAGGTGCGCCGGTTGTACACCCAGAAAACCGAGCGGCAGGGAGGTGATAAGTTGCAGCAACCGCGCTCACCAAACACCTCATCAACTGAGCTGCTCAGACCTGGGAAGGGCACAAAACACAGGCCCAACCGAGTCTGCACCTCTGAGGACTACCTGAGTGCCTGAACCTGAGCAGCTTAGACCTGGGAGGTGCATGCAGCCCAGGGCCAGCCTCGGATGGTTCCCGGCAGAACAACCTAGAGCCTGAGCAGCGTGGACAGGGAGGGTACACACACCATGAGCGGGGGCAGGCCCAGTGTGGCTGAGGTACTGCAAGCACACGCCAGTGTTATTTGTTTGCAGCATCCCTCCCTCCACAAAGCATGACTGAACAAGTGAGCCTAAAAAAAAAAAAAAAAAA
>NW_011476191.1:37685-42881 GCF_000754665.1 Bison bison bison | reverse complement strand
ATTTTTCTGGAGTTGAGCTGTAGGAGTTGCTTGTATATTTTTGAGATTAGTTGTTTGTCAGTTGCTTCATTTGCTATTATTTTCTCCCATTCTGAAGGCTGTCTTTTCACCTTGCTAATAGTTTCCTTTGATGTGCAGAAGCTTTTAAGTTTAATTAGGTCCCATTTGTTTATTTTTGCTTTTATTTCCAATATTCTGGGAGGTGGGTCATAGAGGATCCTGCTGTGATGTATGTCAGAGAGTGTTTTGCCTATGTTCTCCTCTAGGAGTTTTATAGTTTCTGGTCTTACGTTGAGATCTTTAATCCATTTTGAGTTTATTTTTGTGTATGGTGTTAGAAAGTGTTCTAGTTTCATTCTTTTACAAGTGGTTGACCAGATTTCCCAGCACCACTTGTTAAAGAGATTGTCTTTAACCCATTGTATATTCTTGCCTCCGTTGTCAAAGATAAGGTGTCCATATGTGCGTGGATTTATCTCTGGGCTTTCTATTTTGTTCCATTGATCTATATTTCTGTCTTTGTGCCAGTACCATACTGTCTTGATAACTGTGGCTTTGTAGTAGAGCCTGAAGTCAGGTAGGTTGATTCCTCCAGTTCCATTCTTCTTTCTCAAGATTGCTTTGGCTATTCGAGGTTTTCTGTATTTCCATACAAATTGTGAAATTATTTGTTCTAGCTCTGTGAAGAATACTGTTGGTAGCTTGATAGGGATTGCATTGAATCTATAAATTGCTTTGGGTAGTATACTCATTTTCACTATATTGATTCTTCCAATCCATGAACATGGTATATTTCTCCATCTATTAGTGTCCTCTTTGATTTAAGAAGGTGAACAAAGGAAAACAGAATCAGAGACCAATAAGAAATGGTCAATTCAACTTTGCATGATCACAGCAGCCAGATACTGGTTTTATATGAAGCATTCTATACACAGACCTATTAAGTCCTCACAATAGTTCAAGGAGTTGGTACTTGTTAGCTGCCTTGTAAGGGAGAGAAAATTGAGGTGCACAGAGATGGAATTATATCCCATATTCTTCTTCACTATTCTCTACTGCTTGCCTGCTTGTTGCTGTTGTTGTTCAGTCACTAAGTTGTGTCTGACTCTTTGCGATCCCATAGACTGCAGCATGCCAGGCTTTCACTATCTTCACTATCTCCCAGAGTTTGCTCAAACTCATGTCCATTGGGTCAATGATGCCATCCAACCATCTCATCCTCAACCCCCTTTTCCTCCTTCCTGCAGTCTTTCCCAGCATCAGAGTCTTTTCTAAAGAGTCAGTTCTTCATATCAAGTGGCCAGAGTATTGGAGCTTCAATTTCGGCATTGGTCCTTCCAATGAGTATTCAGAGTTTATTTCCTTTAGGATTGACTGGCTTGATCTCCTTGTTGTTGAAGAGACTCTCAAGCATCTTCTCCAACACCACAGTTTGAAAGCATCAAATCTTCAGTGCTCATCGTTCTTTATGGTCCAACTCTCACATCTGTGCATTACTACTAGAAAAAACATAGCTTTGTCTATACAGACCTTTGTCAGCAAAGTGATGTCTCTGCTTTTTAATATGCTGTCTGGGTTTGTCATAGTTTTTCTTCCAAGGAGCAAGTGTCTTTTAATTTCATGGCTGCAGCCACCATCTGCAATGATTTTGATGAAAAGGACATCTTTTTTTGGTGTTAGTTCTAGAAAGTCTTGTAGGTCTTCATAGAACCATTCAGCTTCACCCTTCAGCATTAGTGGTTGGGGCATAGACTTGGATTACTGTGATGTAGAATGGTTTGCCTGGGAAACAAACCAAGAGCATTTGGTCATTTTTGAGATTGCAACCAAGTACTGTATTTCAGACTCTTTTGTTGATTATGAAGGCTACTCCATATCTTCTAAGAGATTCTTGACCATAGTAGTAGATATAATGGTCATTTGAATTAAATTCACCTATTCCCATCCATTTTAGTTCACTGATTTCTAAAATGTCGATGTTCACTCTTGCCATCTCCTGTTTGACCCCTTCCAATTTATCTTGATTCATGAACCTAACATTCCAGGTTCCTATGCAATACTGTTCTTTACAGCATCAGACTTTACTTTTACCACCAGACACATCCACAACTGGGTGTTGCTTCCACTTTAGTTCAGCCTCGTTATTCCTTCTGGAGATATTTTCCCACTCTTCTCCAGTAGCATGTTGGAAACCTACTGACCTGAGGGGTTCATCTTTCAGTGTCATATATTTTTGCCTTTTCATACTGTTCATTGGGTTCTCAACACAAAAATGCTGAAGTGATGTGCTTGTCTCATTAAATCTTTTATTAATCACTCATATATTAAAATCTCCCCAAAGCATCCATACACTCTGTAATTCTTAAAGCTCCACAGTTTCACAAAAAGCCCTACAGGGAGATAATCACCTTTATTTATTTATTTTTAATTTAAATTTATTTTAATTGGAGGCTAATTACTTTACAATATTGTATTGGTTTTGCCATACATCAACATGAATCCGCCACGGGTGTACACATGTTCCCCATCCTGAACCCCTCTCCCACCTCCCTCCCCGTATCATCCCTCTGGGTCATCCCAGTGCACCAGCACCAATCATCCTGTATCCTGCACCAAACCTGGACTGGCGATTCATTTCTTATATGATATTATACATGTTTCAATGTCATTCTCCCAAATCATCCCACCCTCTCCCTCTCCCACAGAGTCCAAAAGACTGTTCTATACATCTGTGTCTCTTTTCCTGTCTCACATACAGGGTTATTGTTACCACCTTTCTAATTTCCATATATGTGCATTAGTATACTGTATTGGTGTTTTTCTTTCTGGCTTACTTCACTCTGTATAATAGGCTCCGGTTTCATCCACCTCATTAAAACTGACTCAAATGTATTCTTTTTAATGGCTGAGTAATACTCCATTGTGTATATGTACCACCGCTTTCTTATCCATTCATCTGCTGATGGACATCTAGGTTGCTTCCATGTCCTGGCTATTATAAACAGTGCTGCGATGAACATTGGGGCACATGTGTCTCTTTCAATTCTGATTTCCTCAGAGTGTATTTCCAGCAGTGTGATTTCTGGGTCATATGCAATTCTATTTCCAGTTTTTTAAGGAATCTCCACATTGTTCTCCATAGTGGCTGTACTAGTTTGCATTCCCACCAACAGTGTAAGAGTGTTCCCTTTTCTCCACACCCTCTCCACCATTTACTGCTTGTAGACTTTTGGATCTCAGCCATTCTGACTGGCATGCAATGGTACCTCATAGTGGTTTTGATTTGCATTTCTTTGATAATGAGTTATGTTGAGCATCTTTTCATGTGTTTGTTAGCCATCTATATGTCTTCTTTGGAGAAATGTCTATTTAGTTCTTTGGCCCATTTTTTGATTGGTTCACTTATTTTTCTGGAATTGAGCTGTAGGAGTTGCTTGCATATTTTTGAGATTAGTTGTTTGTCCATTGCTTCATTTGCTATTATTTTCTCCCATTCTGAAGGCTGTTTTTTCACCTTGCTTATAGTTTCCTTTGTTGTGCCGAAGCTTTTAATTTTAAATAAGTCACATTTGTTTATTTTTGCTTTTATTTCCAATATTCTGGGAGGTGGGTCATAGATGATCCTGCTGTGATATATCAGAGAGTGTTTTGCCTATGTTCTCCTCTAGGAGTTTTATAGTTTCTGGCCTTATGTTTAGATCTTTAATCCATTTTGAGATAATCACCTTTAAAAAGTTAACTTTATTTCCCATAGCAAAATTCCATCAGTAAGACACAACCTGTGTTTCCCTATAGAATCATCTCCAGTGCTAAATCTTCATATTGTTCTCAGAATTGTGTGTTATCAGTGGATAAGATTGTGGCATCTGGCAAAATTTTGAGTCTAGAAATCTATCTGGATAAGTTATTAAATCACATTTATACAAACCAAAAGAACAAACAACAAAACCTGGTTTCTGATTAAAGTATCTGTTGAAAACACCTGCTGTTAAAAATATTCTCTACTGAGGGGGGAAATATTAACCCTTTCATTCATTTTTTAAAATCAATCAAATTAAAAGCAATTAAACTTAGCTACTGGATTAAAAGAACATGTGAGAATATTCTGATGTACATACTTGAGGTATGATTGACATTTTCTTCCTTAAATCATGAAGTCCAATTTCGGTTGTCAAGATCTTATCAATCCAAACTCTACCTTCAGGCTCTGACAATCTAAAGAGGGCAGCAATGAAAGAACTTTTTCCAGCTCCTGTTCTTCCCATGATGCCAACCTGTGAAGAGATTCAGGAGGGATTAAGAACTAACAATATGCAACAAACCTGGGAGAAACCCTGGTGGTTGAAGATAAATTTTAAAAGCTCTATATTGAATATAGTCTATACATTTTTCAACCATGGCACTATTGACATTTTTGTTTAAATACTTCATTGTTATGGGGTGGGAGGCTGTCCTGTGTATTGTAGGATATTTAGTAGTAGTCATGGACTCTACCCACTAGAGGCCAGAAGCACACCTAAACTGTCAACCAAAAATGTCAGACGTTGACAAATGTCTTCGGGTTGAGATTCCCTGGCCCAAAGAAGAATTAAAAATAACAGAATCAATCTACTAGCAACAAAAAATCAGAAGTTGCCTAAGTGTTCCATAAGAAATAAATCTTTAGTTTTTATTTCTACTATCTGCATATTTTGAACCTTGAGAATTTTATGGATAATTTCATAGAGATATCAACAAATCAAATCAGAACTGTTACATATAAATAAGTATACATTTTCCCAGAGTTCTATTATTTAAAAGGGCTTATTCTCTGGGCTTCCCAGGTAGCGCTGGTGGTAAAGAACCTGCTTGCCAATGCAGGAGACGTCAACGATGTAGGTTCAATCCTTAGGTTGGAAAAATTCCCTGGAGTAGGAAATGGCGACCCACTCCAGTATTCTTGCCTGGAGAATCCCATGGACAGAGGAGAATGGCAGGCTAAAGTCCATAGCGTCGCAAAGAGTCAGACACGACTGAGCGACTGAGCACACATACATTCTCTGGTAGAGAAACAAATCACTCAAGGTATTAAATGCCTTGGTTATGTTCTGTCTTGAAAGGAATCATTTTAAAATTGCAAAATACTCATCTCAGTGTCTTAAGAGAGAGTAGCCAGTAGGCAAAACACATATTTTATCAACAACAAAATCAACAACA
>NW_011476191.1:19926-37366 GCF_000754665.1 Bison bison bison | reverse complement strand
CAATACTGCTACTGCTGCTAAGTCGCTTCAGTCGTGTCCGACTCTGTGCGACCCCATAGACGGCAGCCCACCAGGCTCCCCCATCCCTGGGATTCTCCAGGCAAGAACACTGGGGTGGGTTGCCATTTCCTTCTCCAAAGGGAATACTACTCAGCCATAAAAAGTCATGAAATGTTACCATTTGCAGCAACATGGATGGACCAAGAGATTATAGTAAGTGAAGTAAATCAGACAAAGGCAAAGAAAATATCACGTTATCACTTACATGTGGAATCTTAAAAAAAATGATACAAATGAACTTGTTTACAAAACAGAAACAGACTCACAGACATAGAAAACAAATTTATGGTTACCAAAGGGGAAAGTGGTGGGGGAATAAATTAGGAATTTTGGAGTAACATATACACACTACTTCTCCTGCCTGGAGAATCCCCATGGACAGAGGAGCCTGGCAGGCTACAGACCATGGGGTCTCAGTGTCAGACACAACTGAACGGCTAAGCATAGCACAGCACATACACATTACCATATATAAAATAAAAAAGGTCCTACCCTATACCTTCCCTGGTGGTTCAGATGGTAAAGCATCTGCCTACAATGTGGGAGACCTGGATTCAATCCCTGGGTCAAGAAGATCCCCTGGAGAAGGAAGTGGCAATCCACTCCAGTACCCTTGCCTGGAAAAATCCCATGGATAAAGGAGCCTGGTGGGCTACAGTTCATGGGGTCACAAAGAGTAGGACATGACTAAGCAACTTCACTTCACCATATAGCACAAGGAACTATACTCAGTATTTTGTAATAACCTATATGTAAAAAGAATCTATACATCTGAATCCCTTTGCTATACACCTGAAAGTAATACAACATTATAAATCAACTATACTTCAATAAAAATAAATAAAAGCATATATGCAGAAACTGGTTTTTTTATAGCAATGAGTTTGCATAACTGCAGATTCCCTAGTAAGAGCTTCTCAAAAGATGATTTCCTCTCTGTTTAGGAATTTGGAATTGATGATGGGCATAAGAAATGCTTTCAATCATTTGTAAATTAATTCGGTTAGTAAATTTTTAAAATTCACAGCTTTAAACAGAGAAGAATTAAATCTTTCTGAGCACTGATTACATTCTGGGAACCTTACATATTTTCTCATTTGAATATCTTCAAAGTTCCAAAGCTTAATCTGTAAGATCAACAATGGCACTTCAAAAAGGAATTTATCTTTACAGAGATTACATGTAAGAAAAGTAGCTTTAGTTGATTTATCTTTGTAGCCAATTTTCTATCTTAATTTATTTAACACTGATGGGTCATTTTCTGCATGTAGGCAGGTTCTTCTGCATACATGAATAGCTCATATGTTCTGTGTACAGGCTGATCTGAGCAACATGGTAGGTTCAGTTCCAGACCACCACAATAAAATGAGTATTGCAATAAAACAAATCATACTTTTTTAGTTTCCCCATCTATATAAAAGTTCAGTTCAGTTCAGTTCAGTCGCTCAGTCGTGGTATGCTATACTACAGTCTGTCATGTGAGCAATAGTGTTACATCTTAGAAAAAGAGTATTAGTATCTTAATTTAAAAAAAAAACTTTATTGTTTAAAAATGCTAACTATCAACTGAGCCTCTGGCAAATTATAGCAGTAACATCAAAGATAATTGATCACAGATCACAACAAATTTAGTAATAATAATAAGTTTGAAATAGTGTGAGAATTACCAAAATGTGACCCAAAGACATGAAGTTAGCAAATTCTGTAGGGAAAATGGTACTTATCCACATGTTTGAGGCAGGGTTGCCACAAATGTTCAATTTGCAAAAAATGCAGTATCAGTAAAGCACAAGAAAACCAGGTATCCCTGTATTTCTGGGTGTTCTCATATGTGAATCAAAACACATCAGGACATAGGTGAGAACTGTGTTGTAAGAATGTTTGTGAGCAGGACTATGAACTATAAACTCCAAAAAGGAGAGTAAGAAAAAGGCAACTCAAAGAAAATCTGACCCAGGCTATTTCTACCATTCGGTTTTCAAAGCTATGTCTGGAAGTCTTTCCCAGGTCACCAAAGGGTTTTGCTAAGTGCCTGTGGGGAATGTCACCAATATCAGTAATTTTACATTCCTAAATCCAAAGGTACTTGGAAACAGTCTTACCTCAGCTTTACAACTGCTCCTTTTTGTTTTTCCAACCAGGCCAAGGTTGGTCTCTGACAACCACACCAACTTGTTGACATCCACCCCTGGATCTATCTCCATACTGATACATTGAACTCCACATGATTAACATCAAATGCCCCCACAAAACAGCCACTTCTTCTGACTTTCCTACTTTAATCTCATTACTTCTTTACCAGGCTCAACTGTCCACTTTTTTTCCAGCTTTCCCTGATTCCAGCATGGTACCAAGGCCTACAGATTCTATACCTGCAGTGTTTCATGACTCAATCCCTTATTTTAATGACCATAATCATTATGTGATAACAGGCTGTGTTAGCTTTTAAAAAACCAAACAAATCTTTTTATTAATCATAATCAGTGCAAATAAATCTAGAAAGTAAATAAATACTAGTCATCACCCCTGCACACCAATAAATCCATTCCTAAGATATTGATGTATTTTCTTTCTGGATGTGTGTGTATCTATGTGTGTGTATGTTGAAGACAAAAACTCATTTAAACAAAAAGAGATATGAACATATTGCAATTTGTTTTCATTTAATATTCACTAAAATATTTATTTTAATGACTATATAATACTATAGTATGTGATAATTTATTTAATAAATCCCTTATTGGTGGATATTTAGGCAGTCTCTAATATTTTGCTATTATAAATAATTGTGTGTTAAATATCCTTGAAGCCAAATCTTTGCAAACAACTGTCATTATTTTCTTAAGTTCTCATATGTGGAATTGCCAAGAAACAGGTATGAACATTTTTAAAGTAGACTCTTAAGTACTGCCAAACTACCTCCAGAAATATGATAGCAATTTCTACTCTCAGCTATTTCCCTGCACATTCACAAACCCATGTGTTATAACTTAGTTTTAATTTACATCAGTTTGATTTCAAAAAGTGGAATCCCAGGACATCTTCCTAGAGGCACAAGAGTTTCTGCCTCCCTGACTCTCACGTCTGCCCACTCTGGTGCACGTGCTCTCACTTCTCAGATTAACCTCACAAAGGCCAGCTCTGTGCCCATCACTCCACCCCAGGATATCTGACCTCTCCATCCTTCACGTCCATGAGTCAGTTTCCTTGGGGTCACTAGGTAGTTGTGGAGTTGAACATGAAAGTGTGTTATATATCTGATAGTTCACTTAACTGAATACTAGGTGCCTAGGTCTTCATTCGGAGAAGGCAATGGCACCCCACTCCAGCACTCTTGCCTGGAAAATCCCACTGATGGAGGAGCCTGGTGGGCCACAGTCCATGGGGTCGCTAAGAGTCGGACAAGACTCAGCGGCTTCACTTCACTTTTCACTTTCATGCATTGGAGAAGGAAATGGCAACCCATTCCAGTGTTCTTGCCTGGAGAATCCAAGGAACAGGGGAGCCTCATGGGCTGCCCGTCTATGGGGTCGCACAGAATCGGACATGACTGAAGTGACTTAGCAGCAGCAGCAGGTCTTCATTTATAGAATCAGAGCATCGTGTTTTGCTTATGCTAGTCCCACTTCCTGGAATGACTTTCACATACATTTCCACCTGCTAAAATTCTAACCACAAGTCACTAAAGCCTCTCTTACCTATGTAATTCCTTGGAAATTCTTCATTTCTCCCCTCATGGGGGCTTGTTTCAACCCTAACAGATGTTATACCATATTTTAATAAACTTCCATAAAAGTTCTTACAAAGTTAATACAGCCTTTTTCTTTTATTCTTCAACTGGACTGTGTGTGTTGACAGTAGGATCCGCATTGGATTTGCCTTTGTATTATTTGTGTTACCTATGGTGTCCTGTGCAAAAGAGGCTTCTGTAGGGAGCTGAGGTTTTTTAACTCAGGCTGGAGAAATGGATGAAAGATCTGTTACTATATTGTTTAGAAATGTGATAAGCTGGTCAGAGAAACAGGCACAACAGATGGATTCTATAGCCATAAATACAATTGCAAATGGCTAAGCTTCTCATTTTCATGAGATAGACAGTTTGTAAGTAAACAAAGTATAAGTGGTTATGGTCATTTTACACCTTATGAAAATGACAGCTATCTTTGTCCAAGCATGTACTGCATGCTAATCTCCATGCTGGGTGTTTCATGTATCTTATGTTGTTTAAGTTGTACAACTACCTTAGAGATTAGGTCCTGTCGCCTCCATTTTGCAAAAGAGAAGATCAAGGCTTAGTTAGATTAACTAATCTGCCTGAAATAATAAAGTTTTTAAGTGCCAGGATGGGACTCATTCCATATATGTCAGGTTCTTTTCCATTCTGCTGATGGCCTCTTTATCACCTGGTTGGCTTGACTCCCTATTATGTCCCTCTGGCTAACTAGAACAGAGAAAGTGGGGAGAGGTGTAGCTACAGTTAAAGGAACAGACCTAACATGGAGACCCTATGGCCAAAGAGTTTAAGCAAGATGTGGACACGGAAGAGTATAAAGTAGTGTGTGGGACAAGAAGGACAAAAATCTCTGAACACAGAGCAGAACTGAGATCAGGTGGGCAGGCTGTCAGCAGGAAAAACCAGCACCTACAGGTGGGCTGGGGAAGAACCCTGCAGCTAAGTGGGACATAAGGTTCCCCAGGAAACAAGCCAAACAGACTTCTGGCACTGCTTGGGGCAGCAAGGCTCATTTTTTATCCCATTAGGTCATGAAAGAGCTACACATACACTGCTGTGTGGGACTGTCTCTGATTCTAGGTCCAGGTAGGACTGAGCCTGTGGGAAATCTCTCCAGTCTTTGCAGGAGGCTGGTGTGGAGAAGGCTGGAGCAGGATGAAAACTGCCTGTGATGAAGACAGACTCACTGAAAAGATGCAAAGAAATGCAGTGGAATCACACAGTCTTAGATTATAATATAAAGGCATGATTTGCAGAATATAAATATGAATCTGTAGGGTGGTAAGTGATACAGAACTTTCTAGAGTCTCATGCTCAGACACAAGAGGGGTTTGGGTGATTCATGAGCTCAATTTCAAACTGTCAAAGAATGTTTCATGGAAATCATGGGTTATGAGTCATCAAACACTGTCTATGGGAGAGAAAGCTCTTTAGTAGGAGGTCTTACTCAAATTTGATGCTGAGTCAAGAAGTCTGGATGAGAACGGGATTCTTCATCTCTAAGAAGCTCCAGGAGATGGAGGTGCTGTTGACCCTGGCACCACAGTCTGGGTCATGAGGAATTAGAAAGCGAGTAGAGAACGTGGGACAATTTGAGAGTGGGGGAAGGGTTGCTGAGGAAATAAACAAGGAGAAAATGTAGGAAAACAGCATATTTGCACATTATATCAAGGTCTAGTAAGCATCTATAAGATGTATTATCCAAGTAATAACTCTGAGCAAGAAAAAATATAACAAACCAACATCAATCTACCTGTAGAGCTGAAAAATGCTTTAAAATAGCCTAGGACTCTCTAAAATGATCAAATAAACCATCAAATCATCTAAATGAAAAACTCAACCCATGTTCAATATCTACGTAGGAAGCCTAAGGTGCTATTTACCTCATTTTTTGCTTGCTATTTCTTCTATAAATTAGAAACCAGCATAATACCTATTAATTTTTCCCATTTACCCTAACTTCCAGGAATTGGGACAGCAGAGGAAATGAAGGAGAGAATAAAGCACCATTTCTGCTGGTCTGGTTCACTCCCAGCAAACTCAGTCAATCAAATCCAACATAAAAGGGTATCCAGGAGTGACAGGGCCTGGGTCAAGTGAGCAGGAGAGGAAACCTGAGGATGTACACAGGTCATGTGAAAATTACTTCATGAACATGCTGCCTAGTTATAATCTTTAAACACAGAAATGAAACTAATGGTGATACTGTGAGTGGACCATGACACAAATCAAAAGTCAAGTAACTGAAGTTATTGATTCAGTCTCCAGATTAAATCATCCCTCAAACATTTTAGAAGCTCAGATAGTCCTATGATTTGAGAATTTTAAGGTAGAAGAATACAAATATGTTATGTCCCTAAGATATAGATAATTCATATTTGATGTATTTGGGGGAAATTTAAGACAGGAGCAAATTGACAGAATTATGTTTACGATAGGAAATCTGATGGACATACTTAACTGCTAGTAAGCAAACATCACCTATGGTGATTTTAAGGACAGGATTGCATCATGAGGTACAATTACTATTTTCCCAACCTACACTGAAACTGGAAATACTAAGGAGCAAGCTTTTGCCATGTAACTAACTGAAGCTGCTCTCTGGACTGTAGCCCGCTAGGTTCCTCTCCGCATGGGGATTTTCCTGGCAAGAATACTGAAGTAGGTTGCCATGTCCTCCTCCAGGCCCTGAATATCATTTGGGCATTAAATTTAATATTCTTTCATGTCACAAGGGCTTCCCAGGTGGCGCTAGTGGTAGAGAATCCACCTGCCAATGCAAGTAGAGGTAAGAGACCTCTGTTCAATCCCTGGGTTGGGAAGACACCCTGGAGAAGGAAATGGCAACCCATTCTACTATTTTTGCCTGGAAAATCCAATGACCAGAGGAGCCTGGAGGGCTGCAGTCCACAGCGTCACACAGAGTCACAAGGGTATCATTCACTAAATATGGCTATGGTCCACTAGGTGGGTCTGAGGTAGACCCACCTAGTGGGTTTTAAACAGCAGTTCCTAAAGTATTTAACACATCTAGGAAACTGGTTACTTACAATGAGTTGCCTTGTGTGTATGTTTTGGTTACTGGTTACACTTATCCATGTATTATTCAATCAACCTTGCAGCCAGCAGTCCCTCAGCACTCTGTGTGCCCTGCAGAACACTTTCTGGGGAACAGAACTAAAAATAAGATGCTCCCTGATCTTTAGAAGCCTTAGGGTATTCTGAGATATAGACTCAAAATTACAAACATGTGAAGATGCTCTCTTCTATTTTAATTGTGGTAAAATACATATAACATACACTTTGCCAATTTAACTATATTTAAATTGACAGTTTAGTCTTAAGTTTTCATATTGTCATGCAACAAACCTCCAGAATATTTTTTGCCTTTTATTCTTTGTGTTGTAGAACTTAAATTCTATACTCATTAAACAATAACTCCCTACTTTCCATCCCCCTGTCCTTGGTGACCATCATTCTACTTTCTGTCTTTAAGAATTTGACTACTCTAGGAACACCATAAAAGTGGAATTATATAGTATTTTTTCTTTTGTGTCTGGCATATTTCATTTAATATGATGTACTCAAGGTTTATCCATGGGTCAGAAATTCCTTCTTTTTTAAGGCTGAATAATATTACATTGTAAGGATCAGGGAGAATCTTCTTTTTAGCTCTGTTACCTAGAAAATAGCATTCTGCAGGGCACATAGAGGGTGCTGAGGGGCTGCTGGCTGGGAGAGTGAGTGAGTAACATTTTATTTATCTATTCATCTGTTGAAGGATACTTATAAGCACACATGTACGATAAATGCTGTCTTAAGGGTATACAATATTAGGAGGAATTGGGAAGCAGACACATTAGAATTAACTCAGAAAATGAGGAGGCTTTAACTAGAAGATGACAGAGGGGAAGGGTCTCTGAAGGAGAGAGGGCCGTGTGTGCACACTGGAAGCAGGGAGGGTGCAGTACTTTAGGAGAATCTACACACAACCAGAGTGTTTGGGAGTGTGTGAACATGAGGACTTGAGGCTGGAGAGGTAGGTGGGGAAGAGATGCCTACTGCCTTGTCTGTTCTGGATTAGTCTGTTCTTCAAGACTCTGCCCTGGTCCCCAGCTGAGGGCCTCAAGCTGCATGGGAAAGGGACACAACTTGCAGACATGGGTGCTGACAGGACCAGGTCACAAACCTTTCCGCCATCTTCCACCTGGAATCTTCCCTGCTACTTTCAGTTTGCTTTCATCAACTCTGAGTGAGTCTCTGGACTCTGCCTCCATGGAGGGCTCTGGTTTTTCACCCCTGACTGAATCATGATTCTGGACTCTTCTCTACTGGCTCTGAGCTGGCCACACAATCCATGCTAGAATGGATCTAGGACTGCCCTATGGTTCCAACAGCAGCTTGCCCAGTCCAGTAAGGATCAGATCTGTGCTTCAGAAATAAGCAGTCTGTGGGGGCAGGGCAGGAGGATGACAGTCGAGTGTGGGTTAATGGAGGACAAGTCTATGGGAAGGGTCAAAGGACAGAGGAGGAGGCCATAACTGAAGAGCATCAGAGGAAGAAAAGATTTCAGAAATACAAAGAAGAATGGATGGGGAAAAAGGAGATATTGGAGAGTTAGAGACAGTGAGTCAAGACTGACTTCTCAGAATCCACGTGAATAATCAGGTGTCAATATAGTGTCCTGGGTCAGGCTAAATTATAGTTCAGGAGCTCAGGACCCACCAACCACCATGAGGGAGTTCACAACACAGGGAAAGAAATACTGGGATCCCCATCCCCTGGTCAGTTTTCAAGAGAGATTCACCTGTGATGTCACTGATCTAATCTGCACCCATGAAGAACAAAGAGTCCCCCCAACACACACAAGAAAGTCAACAGCAAATGTGGCACTAAATCTTCAGCTGAATTTTAAAGAGGCAAATGGCTTAAACAAACCTTTTCTCCTGGTTTAATGTCTGTTGTCAGATCCTTCAATACCAGAGGCCCATCTGAGCTGTACTTGAAGTTCACATCGCTCAAGGCAATCATTCCATTGTTGGGCCAGTCTGGTGGTGGACGAAACTCGAGTTCCCAGGGTGCTTCTTGCTCAAGCTCTGTATATTCTATCACTCTTTCTACTGAAATCATCTGAAACATATATGACATCATGTTGGTTAGGAGCAGAGGGCTTTATTTATGGATGTTCAGAGACTGTAAATAAGGTGTTCTGTTTTTATATCTTTATATCTGCTTTTTATACGGTTAAGAATATTCTAGGTCTTAGCATCTGCGAAGGACTGAAGTAGGAGTGTGATGACTCCTTTGATGATTTGCAAACTTATTCATCATCCTGTAACAGTTTCACTTAGGGCTGCTTCCTTCAGTATTATACTAAAACTAAAAGAATTAGATAAATGAATGCAAAGATTTTATTTATTCACTTTACACATCTGAATAAAAAGAATTTTGTCAAAGAAAAGAATACTTATGAACACTGATCAGTGGTTATAAAAGGGCCACGTGTTACAGAGGAGTAGAACTCGATGGTCATCAAACCTCATTTTAATAATTTCTCACTTTCTACTCTATTAGAAGAGAGAAATGCAAATATTGCATTTTTATTGTTTTTCTCTCTTTGGGACAATATGCAATACTCAAAGGAGAATATAATTTAAATACTGACCAAGGCCTCCTAAACAAAAATAACTTGACATCGTTGATAGCACATTCAGAAAGGTGGCTTATTCTACCAAAAAGGAGGGATACCAGTACATTCAGGTGTTTAATACAAACAAGAATAAATGCTAAAATGAGGCGGGGACAAATATCTATCAATTAAACAAAGAACTACAAAATATTGAATTCTTCATTTACCAATAATGAGGAATTACCAGTTAAGAAACCATAATAAACAACCTCCCCCCAAACTGGTTTATATTCTCTCCAAGATTACAGAACCTCCCTCCTACAGAGACATTTATTACATTTGAAGACAGTTGGTGATGAATAAAAACCTGCTGACGTGGCACACATAAGACTGAGTAAAAGATATATATTTTTTACATTAGCTTTAAACAGATGGAGGATGATATAAAAAACTCTGTGAGCTAGATGTAAAAACAAGTTTTAATATTTTACATAAGAATTCCTTTTACACTTTTTAATGGCAAGAAGTAGTACAAGGTTAAGAATGTTAAGATAAACATCACCATATTCTCAACTTCAACGCTTAGCCTGATGCACCATGGGAACACCACCATGACGTTGAGGGCATAGGACAGTATCAGGCCAAGCTGCCCGACATTCAAAGCTAAATGAGGAAGAAGAGGGGGGAAAAAGTCAGTCCTGTTTTTGACCTTGAGGCCAGTTCCTTCTATCACTTTATTAAGATAACTCCTTTATAATATTTAAATCATTAACATATAATGACAATATTACTTATGCTTTTACTATCATTTGATTGAGTCCACAATACAATTAAAACCTCCCTCCCCAAAAATTAAAACCACTATGAATTCAGAAAGACTTAAATGAACTTAATCTCAACATTGTCAATATACAGTAGACAATGAGGAATAATGTTATTATTAAGACTTTTGTCATTGTGGTTTCAAGAACAATCAAGCAATTTCACTTTCTATGTCCAACACAGCCATAGTTGGAAACCATGAAAAACAAGGCAATGGTTTCTAAAAGCCAGTGCTTTTAAAACTAAAATACCATTCTCATTGTTCCATATTAAATACTGTGATTCAATATTACTCTTATAGAATATTTAGGGCTGGTAAATTCATGCCATATACCCCAAGACCTGCTCATCTGGTACCCACACAGCGATGAGGATGGTGTCCTCTGCTACAGAGAATCTTTCTCATCCCAGTGCACCAAGCACCTACAACCAAGAGACCACAGTAGCCCTAAAGCCAAAGTCTAAAGTCCTAAGTTGGACAAAAATCTTTGTGGCAAATTTGGTTCTCTCCATCCAACTACTAAACACTACCAGGAAAGTTTCTAAGGTCAGCTTGCTATCGCTGAGTAGACATCAACTCATTCAAAGAAAGAGAAAAGAATAAAAGGTCCCATCAAGACCCAAATAACCCCTCTACACAGGCCACACTGTGGAATCACATGCTGCAAATGCTTTAATACAACTCATTAGAATCAAACTGTACTTGTTAGACAAGGTGGCAACAGTTTAATATAATAACTGTAAATACAGCTATAAATTTTAATCACACCATAAATAGTTATTTACACCCATACTTACTTTGTACAAGAAGCAGGGACCCAAAGTCAACAAGACAAATGAAGATAAAATAGATGATATCCAGACGCAAAGAGAACCATCGGGTTATAGTCAAAAGCAAGAACCAGGCCTCTGGATTTGTGAACCATAATAAGCATAATGAATAAATTAGAAAAACCATGTTAACGGCTTTGAACAAGAACATTTTTCTCAGTTGAGCTACAAAAGATATTTGCACAAAGTAGGATGGCAAAGTTATACACCCAAGGAACATGAAGGTTCCAAAAAGCTGTTTTGATACCAGATAACATGGGACACAGAAGAATCAAGCCAGGGACTATGTGGAACTATATTCAATAGTTTGTAATAATTTATGATGGAAAATTATCTGAAAAAGTACACATATAAAACTGAATCATTTTGCTGTACATCTGAAACTAACATACTACTGTTTATCAACTGTACTTCAATAAGAAAAAAATTCAACTCACAGGTTATAAACAGTAATATGATCACAATGGAGAAAATGGAAAAATGGTCAAATTGGTGCATTTCCTACAGTGCTAGGCCTCGATGTGAGGCTCATCCTCTCTCAGGGCCAACTGTTTCCAGCTTTGTGACAGCAGAGAGCACAGCTCACATGCTGTTTTCAGCACCTCCACCTTACTACAGGGCCCTGCACAGTGTTTATTCTTAGGAGCCAGCGTCTATACAACCATGAGCTAACTGGATCTGCATGTGACTTTCAAAATGCCATTTTATCTTTAAGATACAATAAAGACTGGAGAGATGGGCCAGGACTTTACAGATCTAGAGGGAATTCTGAAATTTCTACCTAGGGAAAAATATTACCAATACTCGGAATAATATAAACCAAGTGAGTTAAAAATCTGTTAATTAGGTAATGATTTACCTCAACCAAATCTGCTGCCCTGCATGCCCTGAAAAGAGAGTTGACAAACTATAGCCTGTGGGCCAAGAATGGCCATCACCTGCTTTTGTAAATAAAGTTTTATTGGAACACAGTCATGTGCTTTTGCCGATGTATTATCTTTGTCTGTTTTTGTGCTACAACAGCAAAGTTGATAAGTTACAACAGCGATAGAATGGCACACAACATCTAAAATATTTACTATCTGTTGTTTGAAAAACAAAAAGTATACTGACTCCTGTCCTAAAGGGACAGAAAGCCATAGGACACCATGATGGAAGGACAATGGAAGTCGGTCTAGGGAGAAGAGGGAAGACAGGCACACAGAGGGGATGCTGAGAGGAAGGGGTGGGGGAGGCAGGTGTGCAGAGGGGGACGTGGGGTGGCACAGAGAGAGGTGCTGGCCAGCAAGACCACCCGAAAGGGAGGTCAAGCCTCAGATGACAGCACATCTCATCCTTTGAAATCATCTCCAGAAACTCACAGACCTGAATGCAAGTCCTGGTGTGAGTCGAACAGTTCCTGAAACTTCTGCTCAGCTTTGTATGCCCGGATGGTCCATAGTCCTTGGAGAGAAGATGCTAAGTGGGAAAACACTGGGCTCCGTGCTGGGGAAGCAGAGACAGACACATGACAGAGAGTCAGGGAGGCTGGATGCAAGGAAACCCATTGCCTTCCGTGTGCTGTGTTTGCACGTTCTGCCAAACAGCACAGTGGAATTCCTGGTTGGGTTGCCTGGGGGAGAAGGGATGACGCCCTTTCTGGAGAGAATTCTCCATGTGCCACTCAAACTCCTGCTCACGTCAAGCTTCACCTTAATGACCTAGAAATGAAAGATTCTCTTTGAGTCTATCTTTGTGCATGCATGTTAAGTCTCTTCAATTGTGTCTGACTCTTCACGACCCTATGGACTCACCCACCAGGTTCCTCTGTACATCGGATTCTCTAGGCAAGAATACTGGAGTGGATTGCCATGCCCCCCTCCAGGGGATCTCCCTGACCCAGGGATCAAACCAGCATCTCTTTAGTCTCCTGCATTGGTAGGTGACTTCTTTACCACTGGTACCACTTGGGAAGCCCTTATTCTATTGAGTAACATTTAATTGTATTTATTTTAGCTTTAACTTTACACTTTTAAAATAGCAATATGAACTTTTAACAGCACTTTTAAGACTGAGCTCATGCTCCAAATAACAAAGGCTAGGAACTCTCTTCAGGCCTTTTCTGCATTCCCAGTAGGTGTCCCAACCAGACCCCAGAACTCAATTATTCTGGAAGCAGGGGCTCACAGTGATGACATAGGTGAATTTCAGGCCCATCACACTGTCAGGAGGATGTCAAGAGTCCAGCTTCAGAGAACACAGAAAACTCACTAGAAGCAGGCTGTGATTTCCAGAGCAAATGTGACATCAACACTATTCATCACAGACAAGGCTTCTGAGCAGGAAGTAGATGTGCCTGTTCCCCCAGGGAGACTCCTGGAACAAACTCTTCAGCGTGGCCTCCTGCACCTGCTTCCCTGACCAGGAGATCAAAGTGCAGCTGATTCTCTCCAAGGGGGATGGAGGGCAGGGTCGACTTTAGAAACCAGATGTCATCTCAGCCTTGAACCCCAGGGAACCAAACATCCCATCACCTACCTCACCTCATGCCCAAGAGTTAGAGTGGGCCAGAGGGAAAGCTGCCCTGTGAAAAATCTGTCCTGTTTCTTTAAAACCCCACTACGGGTGAGCAGGATGCCAGAATGAGGGAACTGGAGGGTCTGCAAAGAAAATTAACTAGTACATGAGGAGAGGGGATGCTAAGGCTCTGGTCTTACCTTGCCCAACATAACACCCTTTTCCCCATAAAGACTGAGACCACAATCCTGAAGCACACTATATAACAGCCATGACATCAGTCAGAAGTCATAGGCACGTGTAACCCTACAGTTTACATGACATATGGCTGTGTCTCCACAACCCTGAGGACACTTGGGGACATGTTCCACCTAGACTGCAGAGTCGTTCCCTGGGGGTGTGGGGGGGGGGGGGAGGTGGGGGGCAGGGAACCACATGAAAAAACCCCAGGGTGGCAACCTTGCTGCAGCTTATCATTTATCTATGTGGAAACTGCCAGTTGTTACTATGTTCTTAATTCCTTCACATTTGGACTTCACTGGTGGCTCTGTGGATGAGAATCTGGCTGCCAGTGCAGGAGACAAGGGCTCAATCCCTGATCTGGGAAGATCCCATATGCCAAAGAGTAACTAAACTGTTGCACAATAATTATTGAACCTGTGCTCTAGAGCCTGGGAGCCACAGGTACTGAACCCACAAGCTGGAAGCCCAAGCCCCACAGAGCCTGTGCTCTGAAACAAAAGAAGCCATCACAGTGAGAAGCCCGCATACCACAACTAGAGAAAAGCCCGCATAGCAATGAAGATTTCAGTTCAGTTCAGTTCAGTCTCTCAGTCGTGTCAGACTCTTTGCAACCCCATGAATCACAGCATGCCAGCCAAAAACAAATAAATACAGTTTTTAAAATACACTCATGTTCAAAATTCTGGTGCCTTTGGTAGTCACTAGCAAGTATTTTGGGGCTTTCCTGGTAGCTCAGCTGGTAAAAAATCTGCCTGCAATGCAAGAGACCCTGTTTCAATTCTTGGGTTGTGAAGATCCCCTGGAGAATGGATAGGCTACCTGCTCCAGTATTCATGGGCTTCCCTGGTGGCTCAGATGGTAAAGAATCCACCTGTAAGGCAGGAAATGTTGGTTCAATCCATGGGTTGGGAAGATCCCCTGGAAGAGGGCATGGCAACCCACTCCAGTATTCTTGCCTAGAATCCCCATGGACAGAGGAGCTTCGTGGGATACAGTCTATGGGGTCACAAAGAGTCAACATGACTGAGCAACTAAGCACAGCACAGCACAGCAAGTATTTTACAAGCTTCAATTTAAGAAATCCAGAGAGCCCCAGGGGGCATGTATTAGTATACCTGTGTCAGAGGGAAAACCAGGCTGAGGAATTAAGAGTACTTCCTGCCAAAGATTAAGTAAATTAACTCACCTAAGTGATAGAGCTGAGTGTCAGACCCAATTCTGTCTTATTTCCAAGGCTGTGCCTTTAATCATAACAGCAGTGTCTCAGAGGGAGAATAATCAGGGTTAAGGATGTCCATACGTGACTAAATGCACTTTTCTCCAGACTTTGTTTACCTTCAGAAAACCCTCAAATCTTACTTAGCTAACATCCAACAGCCTTAGCCATTACCATACACCATACTAAGCCGGAGAATGCAATGGCACCCCACTCCAGTACTCTTGCCTGGAAAATCCCATGGACAGAGTAGCCTGGTAGGCTGCAGTCCATGGGGTTGCACAGAGTCGGACACGACTGAAGCGACTTAGCAGCAGCAGCAGCAGCAGCAGCAGCATACTAAGCACCTTAGGTTGAATAAAGTCCCAGGGAATCCGGCATGAGAATGCCTTAAAACAGCAGACTTGAGGATCCGTGGTCTGAATATATGTGGCACATGTGCTAAACCTCCCTCACCAATGTCCCTGGAAGACATTGCTAGTTGATCATGGAATCTTTACAGATAGGATTTGGTACAGATTCATAACTCAGGCACTGCCAAATGAATAGGTTTGGCTAGAGAAATGCAACCAAATGCCATCCTGGTTTTGCATCTTGGTTATGCTCAGTTCTATAAAAATTAAAAACCATTATGATCAGCTGCAGATTTGTCACTAAGAGGACAAAAGTCAACATAATGCTCCACAAAGGTAGGCAGTTGGATCTGAATATAAACCTCGGGATTTTAGCAGTTTTTCAGAGCACAGGAATGAAGTAGGCTTATGCCTTCTGGTTATAGTGATCCTTTCTGCTGGTGGCTCCAGCAGTGGCCTTAAGATATACTATTAGTTACTGCATAGAAAAAAAAGTGGTATTATTATTTATGGCACAGACCCACAACCTGGAGAGAGAACATAAAGAGTTCTAATCAACAGCCCTTTTCATTTGGTTACCTGGGATGTGGAGGAGCGGGTATTTGGACTGAATTTACTGTCTAACATTGTTGCAGCCTACTTGGTTGCAAAAAATCTAAATACTCCACAGGGATGGGGCCAAAAAGTTCTCAGACTTTCCAGGTGAAATCCTGCACTGTTTTTGAAAAAGGCCTCAGAAGGTGCCCTTCTCTCCACTTCCATGTGGATGGGAAGTGGCCCATGTTCCAGCCAAAAAATCTCTGAAAAACCTTCCTTCTGGAACAATCTCTCTTTGAATGGAACAACCTCCTTTGAACAAGACTGTTGAATGACTCCATTTCATGACTGACTTCAAATCATAAAATGATTGAAGTCCTGTCTACACAAAAGACTGAATGGAGCTCATCACTTCTATTCTGTTTTCCCAGGTCCTACCATCCTACCAAATCACATCAGCAAACTATCACACACATCTGAGCTCTATTGCTCCATAATCCAATCAAACACCTCACAAAACCCAGACTTCATGGGAGTTGAGCTGCTTCTCTTGACTGAAAATTTTTTCTATAGCTTTTATGACACCAACTGTACTTTATACAAATACATAGGATGAATGCCTCTCAAGAGTTTATTATTTAAAATGAAACACACAAATTTCACCACCAAAAACTCCTTTGTCTTGATTAACTTAGATTTTTCCACTTAGCAGATACAGAGAACAATGAAGCTCAATATGTTTCTCTTCTTCGCTTGGTTTCTAGAAAGTTAAGTTGGTATTAACTTGCAGTAAAGCAAACACCCTCTTCCAACAACACAAGAGAAGACTCTACACATGGACATCACCAGATGGTCAACACCGAAATCAGAATGATTATATTCTTTGCAGTCAAAGATGGAGAAGCTCTATACAGTCAACAAAAACAAGACCAGGAGCTGACTGTGGCTCAGATCATGAACTCCTTATTGCCAAATTCAGACTGAAATTGAAGAAAGTAGGGAAAACCACTAGACCATTCAGGTATGACCTAAATCAAATGCCTTATGATTATACAGTGGAAGTGAGAAATAGATTTAAGGGACTAGATCTGATAGATAGAGTGCCTGATGAACTATGGAATGAGGTTCGTGACATTGTACAGGAGACAGGGATCAAGACCATCTCCATGGAAAACAAATGCAAAAAAGCAAAATGGCTGTCTGGGGAGGCCTTACAAATAGCTGTGAAAAGAAGGGAAGCAAAAAGCAAAGGAGAAAAGGAAAGATATAAGCATCTGAATTCAGAGTTCCAAAGACTAGCAAGAAGAAATAAGAAAGCCTTCTTCAGTGATCAATGCAAAGAAATAGAGGAAAACAACAGAATGGGAAAGACTAGAGATCTCTTCAAGAAAATTAGAGATACCAACGGGACATTTCATGCAAAGATGAGCTCGATAAAGGACAGAAATGGTATGGACCTAACAGAAGCAGAAGATATTAAGAAGAGGTGGCAAGAATACACAGATGTACTGTACAAAAAA
>NW_011476191.1:2223-18843 GCF_000754665.1 Bison bison bison | reverse complement strand
CAGCTTTTGAACTGTGGTATTGGAGAAGACTCTTGAGAGTCCCTTGGAGTGCAAGGAGATCCAACCAGTCCATTCTGAAGGAGATCACCCCTGGGATTTCTTTGGAGGGAATGATGCTGAAGCTGAAACTCCAGTACTTTGGCCACCCCATGCGAAGAGTTGACTCATTGGAAAAGACCCTGATGCTGGGAGGGATTTGGGGCAGGAGGAGAAGGGGATGACAGAGGATGAGATGGCTGGATGGCATCACTGACTCGATGGACGTGAGTCTGAGGGAACTCCGGGAGTTGGTGATGGACAGGTAGGCCTGGCGTGCTGTGATTCATGGGGTTGCGAAAAGTCAGACACGACTGAGTGATTCAATTGAACTGAACTGATCTGAAGTATCCATGTTTAAGGTTTTTGATACAAACATCTTCTTCCTTTACTTTCTGCCTGATGTCCTTATACCTTCTTTAAAAATACTTAGCAATTATACTTTCATTATAATTTTTTGTTTTAATATTGATTAAATATGTCTGTGCATTAATGATGAGATAAATTCTGAATTATTTCATCCTCTGTGATTACCTGAAGAACAGAATGATTAATCATAAAATAATGTTCCCCATTATTCTAAAACTAGGAAGCTGAATGGAGTGATAAACTAAAAGTAATAAATTAAAACTACTAAACAGATCTGCCTCCTGGGTCCTCTTAAAGGGATTTTTTCCAGCATCATTTATATGAACAGTCTTGGGGAGGGGTTACCATAGTGTGACATCATCTCAAATACTGGTGATGATAAAAAGCAAACCTGGAGAAAACAGGGCTTATCTTATCAATACACTTAACAACTACAACTTACTTACCATTTTAGGAGTATGTGAAAGAGTGTATTTTCTAAAAATATCACCTCTGACATATGAGTACATTTCCTGATGCCTCCTTTCCTTAATATTTTCCTTTCCTTGTCATTTCTAGTAACTTCAAGGGAAGAAAAATTTCTATTTTCCTTATACAATAGTACCAACATGATGAAACATATTATTTTTTGGAAAACTGTTTACTAGATGGCTGTTCTGTGTTAGGAAGTATGTCATGAACAAGACAGAAATGGCCCCTCTCCTCATGGTGCTCATATTCGTCCTTGTGTTAAAATGCAAAGCTGCAGCTGACCTGTCACCAGCTCAACTTGGCTTAAGGGTCATACTGACTCCCAGGTCCCATAATATACAAATACCTAATGCTGACTTAGGGAGAAATTCCAAAAGATATATTCTGCAGGATTTCAGGGGTGTGGTTAGTTATGGTATAAATTGCAGCCAACCTGCATTGCCATCCCAGCCTGAGAGTCCCAGTACTCACTTGAACATTCCAGGCGTTTCACATCTCGTGATGTCTCTAAGAAATATCGCCGAAGAATTAAGAAAATGATGCCAAGGGGAATCACAGGTATAGCAATCCAAGGAATCACCACCACCACCACAACCACCACACCAATCACTTGTAGAAATGTCTGGAAGAGTGAAAAACAGATACAGGGGCCTCTTTATCAAGGATTCTTTTCAAGAATAAACTTTAATGGACTATTTTGTTGGGATTAAACTTCTTTTCTTAAAAGATGTATTGAAATAGTACAGCAAGCTTTGCCATCCAAACAAATAAAATTATAGGTGGTTCTAATGATATTTATTGCAAGATTTTGTGTGTGTGCTCTTAGTCATGTCCGACAAAGAATCGTGTCCGACTCTTTGCAATTGCATGTACCGCAGCCCTCCAGGCACCTCTCTCCAGGCATTTTCCAGGCAATTTTCCAGGCAATAATACTGGAGTGGGTTTCCATCTCCTCCTCCAGGGGATCTTCGCGACCAAAGAATTAAATCCATGCCTCCTGCATCTCCTACACTGGCAGGTGAATTCTTTATCACTAGCCACCTGGGAAGCTCTATTCTATGATTGCTGTGTGCCAAATACCTTAAGAACCTTCTAGGTATTCGCTCTTTTAATACACTTAGTAGCCTAATTCCTATAAGGTAGGAATTACTAATTTTAATAGATGAGAGAATATTTGAGGTTCAGAGAGACTAGGACTTGAACCCTAAACTATCATGAGTCAGTAGGTATTCAGTTCAGTTCAGTTCAGTCACTCAGTCATCTCTGACTCTTTGCAACCCCATGAATTGCAGCATACCACGCCTCCCTGTCCATCACCAACTCCCGGAGTCCACTCAAACTCATGTCCATCGAATCAGTGATGCCATCCAGCCATCTCATCCTCTGTCGTCCCCTTCTTCTCCTGCCCCCAATCCCTCCCAGCATCAGGGTCTTTTACAATGAGTCAACTCTTTGCATGAGGTGGCTAAAGTATTGGAGTTTCAGCTTTAGCATCAGTCCTTTCAATGAACACCCAGGACTGATCTCCTTTAGGATGGACTGGTTGGAACTCCTTGCAGTCCAAGGGACTCCCAAGAGTCTTCTCCAACGTCACAGTTCAAAAGTATCAATTCTTCAGCACTCAGCTTTCTTCACCGTCCAACTCTTACATCCATACATGACCACAGGAAAAACTATACCCTTTACTAGACGGACCTTTGTTGGCAAAGTAATGTCTCTGCTTTTGAATATGCTATCTAGGTTGGTCATAACTTTCCTTCCAAGGAGTAAGTGTCTTTTAATTCCATGGCTGCAATTACCATCTGCAGTGATTTTGGAGCCCAAAAAAAATAAAGTCTGACACTGTTTCTACTGTTTCCCCATCTATTTCCCATGAAATGATGGGACCAGATGCCATGATCTTTGTTTTCTGAATGTTTAGCTTTAAGCCAACTTTTTTACTCTCGTCTTTCACTTTCAGTAGGTATTACTAGATATGAATGATCAGGCATCACAGATGAGCAAACCAGAAGCCTCAGTTACACAGGTAGGTATAAAGAAGTGGTTAATTACAAAGTTAGTGTCCAGTAAAGGAGTAAAAAGTACAAATGTGACTTTTGGAAGTTGAAATTTTTCTTTCCTGGTTTTCTATCCATAGTTAACATTTACTGAGTGCTGACTCTGTACAGGGCTACACATTTAGTACTTGACATGTATTAATTTATTACCCCTCACAATAGCCCAATCAAGTAATAGTCTTATCTCATTTTACAGATGGGAACACTGAGGCACAGAGAAAGGAAAAGGAGCTTGATGGAAACCACAAAGCCTGAGCCATGGAGCCAGAGTCTACATCACGAACCATTAGGACATACTTAAACTTGCTGCCAACATACAGCCAAATATTTATTGTCCAGGAAAATTATTTTTACTTATTTGAGCCTCCTAATTTATCTTAAATTTTTCTTCTAAATACCTTATTTAAGGAATTTCAGAGTCCTTCAGCGTGCCTTATAAAGAGCAGACAATAGAAATGTGATAAAACCAATTTTTGGTATTTCCTAGAAATCTGGGGAAGAATTTGATAATAAAGAAACAACTTAAAACACATGAAGTTTTTCTTTTATTTTATCCTATAGATATACATTAAATTATTTATCATTATGATAAAAATGACTGTTTTAAGGAGTAGTGATTATAACAACAGGGGGTGCCATTTACCAGGTGTTTACTCTATGCACAGCACTGTGGTAAGAGTTCCATAATCATTCACTTAAGCATCACATCATTCCATGAGGTGATTTTATCTTGGGAAATGATCTTGGTCTAAAAACACAGCAGGTACAATAGAAGCCCAAATCATTGATAGATGCTGATTTAGACATCCATATTTATTTATCAGGAAAAGTATGATACCTTGGTGAAAAGTTTCAGGTGATAGGAATGCAACCAGCACTTAGTATCTATGTGTAGTATCTATCTCAGTATCTAGCCTGCTATGAAAGGAGGTCGAAAGTTGAGGACGTGCAGATTCACAGAGTTTGGGGCAATGCCTCCAGAGTTTATGATCTCAGATGGATACAATTCCATGGTGATCTGCACAAGGCACTGGGGAAACACAGGGAAGAACATGTGAATCCTTTATTGAAACTTGGAAGAAGAGATTGGCAACTGAATTCACAGGCTAGAGAAACAGAGAACAACATGAATAATTTGGGGTAGCAATCACAATTCCTGGAAATTTTGACCAAAAGGGAGCTGGGCTGGGAAGGTCAAATAGCTTATCCATGTTAGCACCAGGTGTTCTGTGTCCTCTTAGAACCAGCACCCCCTGTTCACCAACCCAGGGCCTCCACACTTTGTTGCCCAGGGCAGTTGTTCCTAGCACATCTCTGGAGGATGCATTAGCAGAGTAATGCCTATATCACAGAGACTTGGGTTATCATTTCACAGCTCTTACAGATAAGTTTTCTCAGATGCTCTTCACAACCATTTGTGAATGAGAAAAGCAAGAACTTTCATTTCCATTTATAGGTAAGAAAATGATAAGCTAGGAGAGTAAGTGTTTGTCTTAAGTTTTCCTAGGAAGGTACTGCAGGTCATGAAGAAAGACAGGAAGAATCTGTACTCGGGGAATCCCAGAGACATAGTTGTATGCAGAGGAGCCTGAAAGGAGAAGGGAATGTCCAGAACTGTGACTCTGTGTCCAGGAGCCCTTGTGAACCAAACTGCATTATTTGGATGGAGACATATGCTTTTCCTGTTTCTCCCCATCTGCTGTGGTATCAATATAAAACTCAGAATGAAGAGCATAGAATCTGAAGGAACAAATTCCAATCATAAGTGGAGAAATATAGGTCTGTCTGACCTCCCTTCTATTATACTTACAGTTGAACAATTTCTTACAGCCATAGGATTAACTAATACATCCCACCTTGCTATACCTTTTTCTCATGGGGAGGGGTCCTTCCTTCTGTGTGTGATCTTAAGTAAAGTCACGAGGTTTGCCATCAGTAGTTGTCAGGAAAAAAGGTCTTCTGAAATGCCAATTATAAAAAATCCAAATTACAGTTTTTTAGTAGATTCACATTATTTTGTTGGACAATATTCACCAGTTTCAATAGCCTGGCTCTCCCCAGGTGAGAGCCTTTTATGACCAACCCAGCATGGCAGATAACCTAGGAAAAAGAGTTAGATCAAAATGAAGGGCTCCACTTGAGCTGTGCCAATACTTTTTCCTTGAGTCCCCATTAAATACCTGTAACTGTTGCTCTCAAAAGTTCTCAAATTAGGTCCTTCAGATTTCATGCTCCTTAATTCTGAAGCAATTCAAATAGACTTGTTATAAGAGTTTTATTTCTATTTACAGGTCATACCTTAACCAGCCTTATAGTGGATATTGGACTTTCCTTGTGGTTCAGCTGGTAAAGTATCTGGCTGCAATGTGGGAGACCTGGGTTCAGTCCCGGGTTTGGGAAGATTCTCTGGAGAAGGGAAAGGCTACCCACTCCAGTATTCTAGCCTGGAGAATTCCATGAACTGTATAGTCCACAGAGTCACAAAGAATTGGACACAACTGAGAAACATTCACTTTCATAGTGGATATTACATATTATATTATATTAACATATATACAATGCATAAGTTTATATTTAAATTTATTTATGCGTATACATTTATGAATCTTTTATTGCCAGCTGTCTGAAACTGTTAACAGAAGCTGTAGGAGACAAAAATAGTATCCAAGCAAAAAGTCAACACTCTGAAGAAGGAAACAGCAGATTTCTGTGTGCGACAGAGATCCCTTCCTTGAAGCCAGTCTCATTTCTTTTCTTCCACATTCTCAGGAATTTCAAGGAGCCTAATCCTAGCTACACACACAATTCTCCCCATCTGATTGGATTTCAGGCCCATCTGATGGCCCATATTACCGTGGCCAGTGCTTCTGTACTTCTGTCTCACCATGGCACAAAGACAATGATATGTGTACAACAAGAAACATGTTGACCCAGAAGAAGTGACCCAATACCTGATGCTCCAGGAAATGAGGGGAACCATTATTTTGATATGCTTATTTCCCATTGGGAGCACACCAGTTGGGGAATTCTATCAGAAATCATGAATCCACATGAATAAATAGAAATAATTTTTTGGATGAATCTTTCACTTGAAAGTACATGGTGATTTTTCACAATTCAGAATAATTATTTAGTTTGCAGAATATGATAACTACACCTAGAGGAGAAATTCCATTAGCTGGATATTGTACTGAGATGGGGCTTAGTGTTAACATTCTTGAATATTAATAGGAAAGTTAAGACTCTATACAAGCTGGAATCAAGATTGCAGGAGAAATATCAACAACCTCAGATATGCAGATGATACCACCCTAATGGCATAAAGAGAAGAGAAACTAAAGAGCCTCTTGATGAGTGTGAAAGAGGAGAGTGAAAAAGATGTGTTAAAACTCAAAACTCAAAAAACAACCACGGCATCCAGTCCTTACACTTCATAGCAAATAGAAGGGGGAAGAAAGGAAGCAGTAACAAGACTTTTATTTTCTTAGGCTCCAAAATCACTGCAGACAGTGATTGCAGCAATGAAATTAAAAGATGTTTGCTCCTTGGAAGAAAAGCTATGACTAACCTAGACAGCACATTAAAAGCAAAGACATCACTTTGCCGACAAAGATCTATATAGTCAAATCTATGAGTTTTCCAGTAGTCATGGATGGATGTGAGAGTTGGACCATAAAGCAGCCTGAGCATTGAAGATTTGATGCCTTTGTTTTTGTTTTTGTTTTAATTGATGCCTTTGAATTGCAGTGTTGGAGAAGGCTCTTGAGAATCCTTTGGACTGCAAGGGGATCAAATTAGTCAATCTTAAAGGAAATCAACCCTGAATATTCATTGGAAGGACTGATACTGAAGCTCAAAAACTTTAGCCACCTAATGCAAAGAGCCAACTCATTGGAAAAGATCCTGATGCTGGGAAAGATTGAAGACAGAAGGAGAAGCGGGTGACAGAGGATGAGATGGTTGGAAGGCATCACCAACTTAATGGACATGAGCTTGAGCAAACTATGGGAGATAGTGAAGGACAAGGAAGCCTGGTGTGCTACAATCCATGGGGTTGCAAAGAGTCAGACACAACTTAGCGAGTGAACAACAAGGATTGTTTTTGTTCAAGTATTATTGGTCACCTCATTATTATTAATCTTTTCTTTGTAACACATGCTTTATCAAAAAAAAAGGTACAGTAAGTATCTGTCCTTTATGGTAATACAATACACAATTTAGTTCATCTTGGCTATCTTTTCATGAGAGGTACTTGTTTCTATTATGAAATGTGCTCACAGTAAGGGAATCCACACCAGACATCTGGGAGGCAGAGGGTGAACCACTTACCCAGCATGTCGCTGCTTCAGACAAACCCTGATGTGACAGAGTAGCCACTCCTGCCCCAGGGGTTACTCATGTTAACTCGGCCTCCCAATCACAGCTGCACCTTTCTCTCACATTTATGGCATTTATTTAAGATTAAAGGACACACCACCAGGCTGAAAGGCCCACCCTCAACCCCTGTGAAAAGGCCTTGAGAAACAGGCTCTCTGTTCTTCCCTGTGAGAACTCTGACAAGACTGATACACTACCTGGATGAACTCTTGACATGATGCAGGCAGCAAGTCATCCATATGCCCAATGTCTTTGGAGAAACGATTTAAAATTCTTCCTGTAAGAACAGGATATGAGAAATTACTCTCTTACCCAGACAGGCCCTTTAAGACAAACAATTCATAATCAAATAAAATAATGTTTTAAATACATATTTATTTAATATATTTCAGAATCATATGAAATAAGCTGATATCAGTGGCAAAGAAGGAGAAAATAGGATAATACCTAAAAAGAAACCAAAATACCACCAAATAGAAGTGGGTGGGGGAGGGCAGGGAACCTTTTGGAAGGGTTGATGGATTTTAGAATTTTCCCTCCTTTTAGATCCATCCCATCTAAAGCTTCATTCCAAGTGCTTCTTATCATTGATTTTATTTGCCTTCTCAAAATCCACTAAAACAGTATATCCTAAATGCTGCAGATTTGGAAGATGAGAATTTCTAATATCCACTGCTTGTAATGATTTAATTCAAACAACCCTGAAGCTACACAAATACATATATACACACAATCAATTTTGTTGTATCCAGGGAAATGTGTTTATCTACCCTGAGAAATGTGTTTATCTACCCCTCTGAGCTTCATTTGTAATTGAAGCTTCAGGAAGCCAGCCTGCAGATGAGATGTGGGACCTCTATCTGCTCTTCCTGACTTCAGTCACAGATGACTTCCTCCCATGGCCCTTCACATCAACCCACAAAAGGCTGGTGAATGAGCAGTGGTTGGGGGCTGAGTTTCCACTGCTGCTGGGATGTGAGGCTCTTCTGTTGTCCACAGGGTGCCTGGCTCACCAGAAGCACAGGGTGTGCCCACACCAGGAACTGGAGTCACTGGAGGCTTTCTCCCTTGGCCAGGCCAGCATTACAGACTAGGCCTCAAATTTCCCTACTCAGACTTAGGAAATACAGATGCAGAAACTGTCTTTTAGTGACACCTTTGGCAGATCTGGTGACAGCTCTTCTGATATTGTAAGAATGCCTGCTTTAGAGGGTAATTCTCAGGATTAAATAGGCTCTTGCAGGTGAAAGAACCCAGTCACAATGCCAGGTAAGTTACCAGGCGCTCAACCACCAAGGTGAGATGATGATTCTGACCCCCAGGTTCTGCAGCATCACATCCCCTGGGAAAGTCCACCAGGCGCTACAGGAGGTCCAACTGGTAAAATTCAGATTCTGACTAAGGAGTGCTAGGGGAGCCAGAGAGTCTGCATTTCCACCAAGCTGCCACATGACACCCTTTCTGCTGTTTCCCACACCACGCTTCGAGGGGCAAGAGGTTGGGTTATTTAATCAGTTCTGCTTTAGGAACATTAAAATCAAATGTGTTATTTTTCAAATATTCTAGAGAATTTTGTGATCTACATAGACTTTTTTTTTTTTTTAAGATTTATTTATTTATTTCATTTTTGGCTATGCTGGATCTCCATTGCTGCACATGGGCTTTCTCCAGTTGTAGCGTGGTGGCTTCTCTTGTTGCTGAGCATGGACCTTAGGCACACAGGCTTCAGCAGTTGTGGTACACAGACTTAGTTGCCCTACGGCATGTGGAATCTTCCCAGACCAAGGATCGAACCAGTTACCCCTGCATTGTCAGATGGATTCTTAATCACTAAACCACCAGGGAAGCCCTACATGGTCATTTTTTAACTTCTCAAAGTAATAATACCAAAATAAGGAAAATATATGTCAAAAAATGCTAAAGATATAGTTTACATGTATATGATTTAATCAGTGGAAGAGTATAACTATTTAACATAGGCAGAATTTGGAAACACTATAAATACAATTCAGCTTAAAAAGTGTTTAAAGCAATGATGGAATTTTTTTAAAGATGAAAAGGCTACCCAGAGATGAACAGTACATGAAAACCACCCCTTTAACTTTTACCAGATGTGGGTTATTTAAGGTCTGAGAGACTGAGGATTAGCAAAGTTTGTGGAATACAAGGAAAAGAAAAAAAAAAAAAACAATGAGAAAAACCATCTCCCCACATAGCAACTACAAAAATTTAACTAAATATCAAATATCATTAAAAAAAAAAAGCTAAACTCTTATGTACCCATGAGCTGAGTGAAGAAAATGTGAGGTCAGAAAGTTTAACAGTTACTTCTTGCACTAAGAAACATTAAGAGAACAGACAGTGATAAACCCACAGCAAACATTATCCTCAATGGTGAAAAATTGAAAGCATTTCCCCTAAAGTCAGGAACAAGACAAGGATGCCCACTCTCACCACTACTATTCAACATAGTTTTGGAAGTTTTAGCCACAGCGATTGGAAAAGAAGTAAAACTCTCCTGTTTGCAGATGACATGATCCTCTACATAGAAAACCCTAAAGACTCCACCAGAAAATTACGAGCTAATAAATGAATACAGTAAAGTTGCAGGATATAAAATTAACACACAGAAATCCCTTGCATTCCTATACAATAACAATGAGAAAACAGAAAGAGAAAGAAAGGAAACAATTCCATTCACCATTGCAACGAAAAGAATAAAATACTTAGGAATAAATCTACCTAAAGAAACTAAGGCCTGTATATAGAAAACTATAAAACACTGATGAAAGAAATCAAAGATGACACAAATAGATGGAGAAATATATACCATGTTCATGGATTGGAAGAATCAACATAGTGAAAAATGAGTATACTACACAATGCAATCTATAGATTCAATGCAATTCCTATCAAGCTGCCAATGGTATTTTTCAGAGAACTAGAACAGATAATTTCACAATATGTATGGAAATACAAAAAAACTCAAATAGCCAAAGCAATCTTGAGAAAGAAGAATGGAACTGGAGGGATTAACCTGCCTGACTTCACTGTATACTACAAAGCAACAGTCACCAAGACAGTATGGTACTGACACAAAGACAGAAACATGGATCAATGGAACAAAATAGAAAGCCTAGAGATAAATCCACACACTTATGGACACCTTATCTTTGACAAAGGAGGCAAGAATATACAATGGAGAAAAGACAATCTCTTTAACAAGTGGTTCTGGGAAAACTGATCAACCACTTGTAAAAGAATGAAACTGGAACACTTTCTAGTTTCTAGAATACACAAAAATAAACTCAAAATGGATTAAAGATCTAAATATAAGACCAGAAACTATAAAACTCCTAGAGGAAAACATACACAAAACACTCTCTGATGTAAATCATAGCAGGATCCTCTATGACCCACCTCCCAGAGTAATGGAAATAAAAGCAAAAATAAACAACTGAGACCTAATTAAACTTAAAAGCTCTTGCACAACGAAGGAAACTCTAAGCAAGGTGAAAAGACAGGCTTCAGAATGGGAGAAAATAATAGCAAATGAAGCAACTGACAAACAACTAATCTCAAAAATACACAAGCAACTCCTGCAGCTCAATTCCAGAAAAATAAGTGAACCAATCAAAAAATGGGCCAAAGAACTAAACAGGCATTTCTCCAAAGAAGACATACAGATGGCTAACAAACACATGAAAAGATGCTCAACATCACTCATTATCAGAGAAATGCAAATCAAAATCACAATAAGGTGCCATCTCAATGCCAGTCAGAATGGCTGTTATCAAAAAGTCTACAAACAATAAATGCTCGAGAGGGTGTGGAGAAAAAGGAACCCTCTTACACTGTTGGTGGGAATGCAAGCTAGGACAACCGCTATGGAGAACAGTGTGGAGATTCCTTAAAAAACTGGAAATAGAACTGCCATATGATCCAGCAATCCCACTGCTGGGCATACACACCAAGGAAATCAGAATTGAAGGAGACACATGTACCCCAATGTTCTTTGCAGCACTGTTTACAATAGCCAGGACATGGAAGCAACCTAGATGTCCATCGGCAGATGAATGGATAAGAAAGGTGTGGTACATATACACAATGGAATATTACTCAGCTATTAAAAAGAATGCATTTGAATCAGTTCTAATGAGGTCAATGAAACTGGAACCTATTATACAGAGCAAAGTCAGAAAGAAAAATATTGATACAGTATATTAATACATATATATGGAATTTAGAAAGATGGTAATGATGACCCTATAAGCAAGACAGCAAAAGAGACACAGATGTAAAGAACAGACTTTTGGACTCTGGGAGATGGCAAGGGTGGGATGATTTGAGAAAATAGCATTGAAACATGTATATTATCGTATGTGAAATAGATTGCCAATCCAGGTTTGATGCATGAGACAGGGTGCTCAGGGCTGGTGCACTGGGATGACCCTGGGGGATGGGATGGGGGTTCTGGATGGGGAACACATGTGCACCCATGGCTGATTCATGTTGATGTTTGGCAAAAACCACTACAATATTGTAAAGTAATTAGCCTCCAATTAAAATAATTTTTTAAAAAATAAAATAAAAAAAAAAGAGAGAACAGATAGTTTTTCAGAATATTTATTTCCTATGGCTTTGAGATAGACTGTTGTAATCAAAGCTGTAATTCCAACTTCATGGCCTTCCAGTATTAAAATTCTCTCAATGGTCTCCATGTGAGAGCCTTAGGATAAACTCCCTTCACACACATGCTATGACTCTTCATCTGAATGACACAGGACACATGACCCCTACTGGAATATCTCCAAGGGTACAGAGGGAAAGATGATTCACAGTAAACAAGGGGAATCCAGTTAATTTTCAGACTATTCTGTTAGGGCTTTCTCACATTAAACTGAATCTTGTCTTCCTGGAAGATCCAAACTCTGATGCTTATTCTCTCCTTATAAGCACACAAACTGAATCTAATTTCTGTCAACATGACAGTCTTTCAAACACTTGAAGGAAGTGAATCATATCCTTTCCAGCCACTACTCCTTGGTGCCTCATGATCTCTAATAAGGCATGGTCCTATCCTGGCCACTGCCTCTTGACCAGACTCAGATGGCCAGTCCCAGTTAATGCCTTGTGCCCAGGAGTAAAATCACCACCTCTCTCATCCTGCATAACCAGTCACAAAGCTGAAAAACATGGTAAATTTTGGAGGCCAGATCATATTTTGGATATGGATGTAATGAAAATCCACATCACTCCCATCTATGGCACAGGTAAATTTAGGGGATCAATTGAGTAATACATATAAACAACTCTAAAAGTACATCCTTTCTCACCCAGAAATTCCATTTCTAGGAATGTACCCCAGGAGTCGATCTTTAATGACTGTAGCTTTGTAGTATAATTTGAAGTCAAGAAGGTGGATTGCTCCAGCTCCATTCTTCTTTCTCAAGACTGCTTTGGCTATTTAGGGTCTTCTGTATTTCCATATGAATTGTGAAATTTTCTATTTTAGTTCTGTGAAAAATGCCATTGGTAATTTGATAGGAATCATACTGAATCTGTAGATTGCATTTGGTCATTTTCACAATATTGGTATAGTCATTTTCATTTTATTTTTTTTAATTTTATTTATTTTTCCTTCTTTTTTTATTTTATTTTACAATATTGGTTCTTCCTACCCGGGTACATGGAATATCTCTCCATCTGTTTATGTCATCTTTGATATCTTTCATCAGTGTCTTATAATTTTCTGTGTACAGGTCTTTTGTCTCCTTAGGTGGGTTTATTTCTAGATATTTAATTCTTTTTGTTGCAATGTTGAATGGTGATTGATTCCTTAATGTCTCTTTCTGATTTTTCATCATTGGTATATAGGAATGCAAGTGATTTCTGTGTACTGAATTTTATATCCTGCACCTGTGACTTTGCTAAATTCACTGATTAGCTACAGTAATTTTCTGATAGCATCTTTAGGGTTTTCTATGTATAGTATCTGGATAAGGCAATGGCACCCCACTCCAGTACTCTTGCCTGGAAAATCCCATGGACGGAGGAGCCTGGTAGGCTACAGTCCATGGGGTCGCTAAGAGTCGGGCACGACTGAGTGACTTTCCTTTCACTTTTCACTTTCATGCATTGGAGAAGGCAATGGCAACCCACTCCAGTGTTCTTGCCTGGAGAATCCCAGGGACAGAGAAGCCTAGTGGGCTGCTGTCTATGGGGTCACACAGATTCGGACACGACTGAAGCGACTTAGCAGCAGCAGCAGCAGTATGTATAGTATCATGGCATCTGCAAAAAGTGAGAGCTTTGCTTCTGCTTTTCTGATCTGGATTCTTTTTATTTTTCTTTTCTGATTGCTGTAGCTAGGACTTCCAAAACTATGTTGAATAGTGGTGAGAATGGACACCCTTGTCTTTTTCCAGATCTTAGGGGAAATGCTTGCAGTTTTTCACCATTGAGAATAATGTAGGCTGTGGGCTTATCATATATAGCCTTTACTATGTTGAGGTAGGTTCCTTCCATGCCTATTTTTTGAAGAATTTCAATTATAAATGGGTGCTGAGTTTTGTCAAAGGCTTTTTCTGCATCTATTGAGATTATCATATGGTTTTTATCTTTCAATTTGTTAAAATGGTGTATCACATTGATTGATTTGCATATATTGAAGAATCCTTGTACCCCTGGAATAAACCCAATTTGATCATGGTGTATGAGCTTTTTAATGTGTTGTTGAATTATTTGCTAGAATTTTGTTGAGGATTTTTACATCTATGTTCATCAGTGATATTGGCCTGTTGTTTTCTTTTTTTGTGTGCTGTCTTTGGTTTTGGTTATCAAGGTGATGGCCTTTGAAAGTGTTCCTTCCTCTGCAATTTTTTGAAAGGTTTTAGAAGGATAGGCATTAATTCTTCTCTAAATGTTTGACAGAATTCACCTGTGAAGCTTTCTGGTTCTAGGCTTTGCTTTTTGGGAGATTTTGATCACAGCTTTGATTTCAGTGCTTGTAATTGGGTTATTCATAATCTCGATTTCTTCCTGGTTCAGTCTTGTAAGATCAAACTTTTCTAAGAATCTGTCCATTTCTTCCAGGTTATCTATTTTATTGCCATGTAGTTGTTCATAATAGTCTCTTATAATCCTTTGTATTTCTGTATTGTCTGTTGTAACCTCTCCTTTTTCATTTCTAATTTTGTTGATTTGATTCTTCTCTCTTTTGTTCTTGATGAGTCTGGATAAAGGTTTGTCAATTTTGTTTATCTTCTCAAAGAACCAGCTTTTGGTTCTATTAATCTTTTCTATTGTTTCTTTTGTTTCTTTTTCATTTATTTCTGCTCATATCTTTTTGATTTCTTTCCTTCTGCTAATTTTGTTTTGTTTTGTTTTCCTTCTTTTTTTCCAGTTGTTTTGGGTGTAAAATTAGGTTGTCTATTTGATGTTTTTCTTGTTTCTTGCTGTAGGATTGTATTGCTATAAACTTCCCTCTTAGAACTGCTTGTGTTGCATCCCATAGGTTTTGACTTGCCATGTTTTCATTGTCATTTGTTTCTAGGAATTATTTTAGTTCCCTTTTGATTTCTTCAGTAACCTGTTCATTATTTAGAAACATATTGTTTAATCTCCATTTGTTTGTTTTTTACAGATTTTTTTTCTTGTAATTGATATCTAGTCTCATAGCATAGTGGTCAGAAAAGATGCTTGATACAATTTCAACTTGTTTAAATTTACTGAGGTTTGATTCGTGATCCAAGATGTGCTCTCTCCTGGAGAATGTTCCATGTGCACTTGAAAAGAAGGTGTATTCTTCTGTATTGGATGGAATGTCCTGAAGGTATCAATGAGATCCATCTCATCTAATGATTTAAGACTTGCGTTTCCTTATTAATTTTCCATTTTGATGATCTGTCTGTTGGTGTAAGTGGGATGTTAAAGTCTCCTACTCTTATTGTGCTACTGTCATTTCTCATTTTATGTCTGTTAGTATTTGTCTTATGTATTGAGGTGCTCGTGTGTTGGATGCATAGATATTTAAAATTGTTACGTCTTTCTCTTGGATTGATCCCTTGATCATTTGTAGTGTCCTTCCTTATCTCTTGTAATCTTTATTGTAAGGTCTACTTTGTCTAACATGAGAATTGCTACTTCACTTTTCTTTTGCTTTCCGTTTGTATGGAATATATTTTTCCATCCTCTCACTTTCAGTCTATATATGTTTTTAGGTCTGAAATGGGTTTCTTGTAGACAGCATATACATGAGTCTTGCTTTTGTATCCATTTAGCCAGTCTATATCTTTTGCTTGGAGCATTTAATCCATTTACATTTACAGTAATTATTGATATATATGTTCCTATTGCTATTTTCTTAATTACTTGGGGTTTGCTTTTGTAGATCTTTTTCTTCTCTTGTATTTCCTGACAATATAAGACCCTTTAACATTTGTTGTAAAGCTGGTTTGGTGGTATTGAATTCTCTTAACTTTTGTTTGTCTGAAAAGCTTTTGATTTCTCCATCAATTTTGAATGAGATCCTTGCCAGGTAGAGTACTCTTGGTTGTAGATTTTTCCCTTTCAGTACTTTAAATATATCCTGCCATTCCCTTCTGGCCTGCAGAGTTTCTGCTGAAAGATCAGCTGTTAAGCAAATGGGGTTTCCTTTGTATGTTACTTGTTGCTTTTCCCTTGCTGCTTTTAATATTCTTTTTGTGTTTAATCTTTGTTAGTTTGATTAGTATGTGTCTTGGCATGTTTCTCCATGGGTTTATCCTGTATGGGACTCTGTGCCTCTTGGACTTGATTGACTATTTCTTTTCTATGTTGTGGAAATTTTCAACTATAATCTCTTCAAAATTTTTCTCATAACTTTTATTTTTTCCTTCTTTTTCTGGGACCCCTATAATTCGAATGTTGATGCATTTAATATTGTCCCAGAGGTCTCTGAGACTAACCTCAGTTCTTTTCATTCTTTTTACTTTATTCTGCTCTTCAGCAGTTATTTCCACCATTTTATCTACCAGCTCATTGATCTGTTCCTCTGCTTCAAATATTCTGCTATTGCGTCCTTCTAGAGTATTTTTAATTTCATTAATGTGCTGTTTATCTCTATATGTCTATTCTTTAATTCTTCTAAGTTTTCGTTAATTGATTTTTGCATTTTCTCCATTCTATTTTCAAGGTTTTTGATCATCTTTACTATTCAGAATTTATTTTGGGGGGCTCCAAAATCACTGCAGATGGTGATTGCAGCCATGAAATTAAAAGACGCTTACTCCTTGGAAGGAAAGTTATGACCAACCTAGATAGCATATTA
>NW_011476191.1:0-1562 GCF_000754665.1 Bison bison bison | reverse complement strand
TTTTGTTTTGTCTGTTGTTTGGATGAGGCGTCCTGCACAGGGTGCTACTGGCATTTGGGTAATGCCAGGTCTTGTATACAAGTGGCTGAATTTGTGGGAGTTCTAATTATTGAAGAAAACAAATATCCATAAACAGGAAACCAAAGATGAACCCTAGACAAATGGCAGTCACAAAATCAGGCAAATAATAATTAAAATAATGGAATATACACATATACACCCAGAAGCAAAATCAAAACAGACCAACAAGCATAAAGTACAGTAGATCGACCCAGTGAACAAAGGAAATCAAAAATGATATCAACCAGTTAAGAACACAACTTGGAAAACAAAACTAAAGCAAGGTGCCAGCTGGGGAATAAAGCAATGAAAACAAAACTAAGAAATATGGTGAGAAAAATAAAGAAGAAAGAATAGAAATGCAAAGTTAGAGGTATATAAAGAAGATTTATATATATTAAAGATGAACTGCAAGGGAGAAATTAAAGTAGGAAAAACAAACAAACAAAAAACAAACAAAAATTAAATGTAGAAAAATAATAATAGATTTTAAAAACTTAAAAATTAAAATTAAAAAGAGAGGAGAAAATAGTAGTATAAAAAAAAATGAAAACACCACAGAACTGAAAAAGGCCAACATACAGGCAGAGGTTTATAACAGAAATAAAAAGTGTGATTGAAGAAAAATTTAAAAAAAAAAAAAAACCTCAAAAGCTTAATTAGATTTCATAGTGCTAATAAAATCAATGACTGCAAGAGAGGGGGAAAAAAAGAAAAAAATCCAAAATAAACTACAGAACAAGTCAAAATATAAGAATAATAAATGTTTTTCTTGAGTCTCTGCTGTCAGCATCCTTTCCCTTTCTGGGAGTCAGAGTTCACCTTGCCTCCCTAGGATGCCGTCCAACACTGTGCTGGTCTCTGGATCTGCTATGGGGGCAGCTCAGACACTAATCTGGTCCTATTCCTGTATGTTCTTGCTGCCAATGTACACAGCTATCAGAACTAGTGTGTTTTCTTTTGTGGGAGCTCTCAGTGTCCTTTTATATAATCCATAGACACAGAGTTTGCCTAGTTGATCATATAGATTTAATCTGCAGCTTGTATAGCTGGTGGGAAGGTTTTGTGTCTTCTTCCTTAGCCACACTGTCCCTGAGTTTCAATTGTGGTTTTATGTCCACTTCTGCATGTGGGTCGTCCCCTGGGGTTTGCTCCTGAGGCTGCCCTGGAGGACTTGGGTCTGCCCCAGTGAGGGCCACGTGTGGAGATGTTGCAGCTGCCTGGTCGTAGGGGTTCTGGCAGCACCGGGTACTCAGGCAAGTTAGTGGCTAGGGCAGCAGGAAATATAGTGCTTAGAAGGGTATGGCAACCAACATTGGCCAATATGTTCCAGTATTCTTGGCTGGCTCTAGGTCAGTGATCACACCATCGTGATTATCTGGGTCGTGAAGATCTTTTTTGTACAGTTCTTCTGTGTATTCTTGTCATCTCTTCTTAATATCTTCTGCTTCTGTTAGGTCCATACCATTTCTGTCCTTTATCCAGCTCATCTTTGCATGAAA
>NW_011476190.1:12930-15298 GCF_000754665.1 Bison bison bison | reverse complement strand
AGATTTAGAGCCTGTATGTTGAGTTCCATCTAAGTTTTAAGTGTATTCAGCCCTTACATGAATATTCAGTTTAAAGAAAGCATTCAAGACTCTTGAGTACTGTTTTCAATCATGATACTTTATGGGGGAAGCGGGGGGTGTGGGTATTAATTTATAGTTTACAAAACATTTCATTTCCTGGACTTCAAAGCCTCAGCCTACCACAGGAACATATGCACTCCCTGAATGTTAAGATCTCAGATGAAAACTTGGATGTCAGAGCTCCACTGGGGTAAAGGTAGATTAGGGTCACCCACTCTCAGTTACAGATGAGGAAACTGAGACTTACAGACATTAAGTGGGTTATTCTCTGGCCTCATCTACCAGTCAGTTCCTTTCAGTCATGTCTGACTCTTTGTGACACTTTGCAACCCCACGGACTGCAGCACGCCAGGCTTCCCAGTCCATCGCCAACTCCCAAAGCTTGCTCAAACTCATGTCCATCAAGTCAGTGGTGCCATCCAACCATCTCAGTCTTGAGCTAAGCAGGGCAAGCAGAAGCCATGAAAATGTACTGACCCCGTGCTGTTCTGGGGAGGGCAAATCTTCTGCAGGCAAGTGGTGCTTTGTTACCAACCTTTATGCTGTTCTGCACCTTCCTTTACATCTAAGCTGCAGAGTTGTGGCTGTCCAGCAGGTCTGGGGACAGAAACATCTATAGCTCCCTTCAAATCTTACACTAGAGGTAAAGGAAAAGCTTTTCATTATTTTAGTAACTCAACAACCTAGGCATTTCTTTGCCAAGTTTCTTTGCTGTTTTTGTTAGATTTGAGAAAAACTTCATTAGCAGGTTCTCTGGTTTTCAAAAGTTTTCCAGAGCTTTTTTTTTTTTTTTTAAGTTTTTTTCTCTTATTTTTTCCATCTTTCTTAAGAGGGACAAGTGGAAAGCTGGTAATGTCCCAACTTCTCTCTCATTTAAATGAACCTGTTACCTAGGCCCCTTGATTATTTGTTTTTTTTTTTAAATATTTTTAATTTAAAAAAATTATTTTACTTTTTTTAAGGCTCCTTGATTGTTGGTTTTGTCTGTTGCTGGCTTGGAGCCCACTTCAATGCATTGTCATAAATGGCTGTAGACACTCTGTGGGCCCTCCCAGCTACCATCACCTCCCTTATGGCCCTTGAAGACATCAAGAGCTTCCTTTCTATGAGTTCTTGTGAAGAGAAGCAAGGCAGAGCTTATCACCAACTTGGGCTGACCATGTTCCAGGGCTGAGCCCTTTGAAGGAGAGCTAGGAGGGTGGACACGACCACCTCTACTCTGCCCTGTGCACTCATGGGCAAAGAGAGGGGACAGGCATGGGACGATTGTCTTGGGGCATAGCTGAAAACTGAGTCAAACAGAAGACTCAGTGGGAAATCTGCTGAGGAAATTCTTGCCCACGTGGGTGGCAGAGAGGATGTTGGAGAGGGAGCCCTTATCATTTGTTGAGGGCCTGCTAGGTGTTACTTATTCATTTCTAGGTGCTTTCTTATGTTATCTCATGTAATCTTCCTAACAACCTTGTGAGATGAATGTTAATATCCCCTTTTGTGTGGATGAAGAAACGATGCCCAGATGGGTGCCGCACCTGCCCGAGACCACACAGCTGCTCCTCCACCACACAGCTGCTCCTCCGAGTACTCCTGTGTGGCTAGCTTCAGCGTGCCTGTTTTCTGAGCTTCTCTACAGCCTTCCAGCTGCCCCAGCACTACCTGACAGGGAAGGAGAAAGGGGCACTGGCAGGAAAGACTTTTCTCTCCTGGATTTCTGCATTTTCCAGGTGCAACCCCGAACTGGGGAGGACCTGGGGAGGCTCTGCTCCTCTGACTGGTGCCTGTCGGTCTATTCCTGAGCCGACTCCCCAGGTACCCCGAGAAGGAAACACACAGTCTGTAGTGTGCTGTCTTCCCCTTCCCCTCCCCCTCTCTACAAACTGGAGCTCTTATCCTAGAATTCAACCCTCCCCGGAAGCAGGAATCTATGTGCTAATGTGTTAATCCTCCTATTCAGAAGGTCGCTCCTTCCCTACTGTGGGGACCAGCAGCAGTCTATAACCTGCCCCATACAGTATTTCTGTCCTGGGGTGAGCCTTGTTCCAGCCTAATTATAGCACAAAGGGGAGTTTAGACCCACTCATGCAGTTGTTTAAATTTACTGGGAGCAAATGGGGCTAGGGGATTTGGAAGGTAGCAATGGGGTCCCGACTTCCAAGCTACTAGAGGCCGCATGATGGCCAGGGCTCGTGGAGAAACTCTGAGGGCATAGAGAGAGTGGTGAATGTGTGCCTTAGCTTCACGGACTCCCCCTAAGAGGCAGGACAACTCCTGCAAATCACCCTCCCTGAGG
>NW_011476190.1:7546-12830 GCF_000754665.1 Bison bison bison | reverse complement strand
TGGCCTCCGTCGTGGGAACCTTTCTTTCCTGTGTGGGAAAGAACTGGGCTCAGGTTTCAAGCAGGCCATTCTGAGAAGGCCTGGAGAGAAGGGGATGGTGGGAACAGGCGACCAAGGCTTTATTTCATGATGGCAATGACGGCAGGCCTGGAGGAGATGTGATGGTAGCCTTGCTATCTGATTGGGGCTACCCAAAGGACAGAGGCCAGGTGTCGTTACAGGCACTTCCTCCTACTTTGCCAAGCAAATGAAAACAGAGGAGATCTGGGAGAAGACAAGTGCCTCACATTCAGTTTTTCTCCTGCTTCTCCTCAGCAGCTGTGGTAAGGCAGTACCAGGAGGAGGAGGAGGAGGCCCTGGTCACTGGACTTGGGAAGCTGCTGTAAAGACTGGCGATTGAGAGGAAGGAACACTGGACTGGAATCAAGAGTCAGGGATCCAATCTCTTTCAGTCTCTGTCCTGTGTCTATTTTATCTACACTCTAAATAGGTTGGACTAGCTAATTGCTAGGGACCTTGCTGCTGCTAAGTCGCTTCAGTCGTGTCCGACTCTGTGCGACCCCATAGACAGCAGCCCACCAGGCTCCGCCGTCCCTGGGATTCTCCAGGCAAGAACACTGGAGTGGGTTGCCATTTCCTTCTCCGTTGTTTGAAAGTGAAAAGTGAAAGTGAAGTCGCTCAGTCGCAACCGACTCGTGGCGACCCCATGGACTGCAGCCCACCAGGCTCCTCCATCCATGGGATTTTCTAGGCAAGAGTACTGGAGTGGCTTGCCATTGCCTTGAAGCTCCAATATTCCAGTGTTTACCTGGATAGGACAGAACATGAGTCTGGAACACACAGAAGACCTTCCTACCTGGAGAGTCAAAACCAGGACACCATGATGGTTGCTGCTGCCACAGGCAACAGCCGTGGCCCCTCTGCTTACCCCTCCGGAAGTACTTGTGTGAGGCTACCAGTCATGGCTGCCCCCAAGGGTCCCTAGGTTCCACGGAAGAGCACACCTTCTGACTGCCAAAAGGCTCAAGGTGCTAATGAGCAAGCTGGGCAAAGTGGGAAAAATATGTACCAAAATGCTGAGATTAGGGATAAGAAGTTTTCCCCTTTTCCTTATTTTCTAAATTTTCAGGAAAGCGTTTATATTAATGGTTCTAAAAATTGCTTTGTTACAGAAATTCCCTGGTGTCCAGTGGTTAGGACTCAGTGCTTTCACTGCCTGGGCCCGGGTTAAACCCCTTGTGGGAACTAAGATCCCACAAACTGTGTGGCACAGCCAAAAAAATAAAAATAAAAATTGCTTTGTTAAAAGTAAGTTTGCCAGAAGCAAACTGATCTTGATCTACAGGTGGCAAGGTGATTGGGGCCTTCATTGGGCTGAGATTTACTTTGGAATTGTACTGTCCAATATGCTACCCACTAGTTAAGCATAGTTATTTAGAAATAAAATTAATTGGAATTAAGAAAAATTTAAAATTCAGTTTAGTTGCACCAGCCACGTTTCAAGTGCCTAGCAGCCACTTGTGCTAGTGACTGCCATTTTGGACAAATATAGAATATTCCCATCATTTCTGAAAGTTCTACTGGATAGTGCTGCTTTGGAACATCTATGAAAATACGGTTGAAAGTCAAAGTCATATCCAATGTGTGCTAATGGTACCCAGCCCTACTAAAGAGACCAAATGTCTTGAAAGCACCTACTTAGAATCCTTTGCTTATGGTAACCTGATTGTTTCACTTTACTTCCTTCTTTTCATTTAAAACGGGGAACCTATCCTCTTTGGGGAACACTTTCTTACTGTTACTATCTGGTCAAAAGTAATAGGTTTTATTTCCTGAAAGCATGCTCTTACCACTTTTAAGGTAGTAACTGACCATGACTCATGGAAAGATCCAGCTTCCCCCATCATTCAATAAGACAACTGGTCCATCTGAGGTTTTGTAGGACAGATGAGGTCTCCCATCCCAGATCTTGAAATGTCTGATAAGATTTTAAAAGCTAGTTATTGCCCTCACACCTCACAGAAAACTAGGCCTTAGGGAGTTCCCTGGTGGCCTAATGGTTAGGATTCCAGGCTTTCATTGCTATGGGCCAGGTTCAATCCTTGGTCTGAGAACTCAGTTCCCATGGACCAAATGGCACAGTGACATTTGACTATTATCTTAACACTTCAAGAAAATAAAAATATCGTCCTTATAAGGAGATGGGGAGGCCCCAGAAATGCTACTCTTTTCCCTCCCTTACTGCACTCTTGCTGAGGTCTCACCCACTAAAACTCCTCAGGCAAGTTTAGACATCATTAAATGGTCCAAGCTCCTCTGACCAGGTTCATGTGCTAGGCACCAAGGACTCAGAAATGAGCAAGATCTGGTCTCTGCCCTCAAAAAATCATACTTTCACAGGGGCAACAGACATCTAAACAGTGTATTTCAAGTCAGTGGGCAGGTGCTATGAGAGTACAGGAAAGGGAATGCTGCACTTTGAATGCAGACATAAGGGGAGATTCCTGGAGATGACACAAGAAATAAAGGATGAGTAGAAGTTCACTAGCCAAGAACAGTGGAGAGTTGGGTGTTTAGGGGAGAAGCATTGAGGCGTTGAAAAGTCTGGCCTTGGATGGTGGGGGTAGGGGAGAAAAGACTAAAAGCAGTTAGCTGTGGCTTCAGCACAGGGCAGAGGTGGGCAGGAGTTGGGTGACCCATCACCTGGGTGATGGACTTGTCATGGTAGGCCACAGAGCACCTTAGGAGTTTGGACTTGATGACCAGGGGAACACACTGGAAGACATACTGGTGAGAATGGACTAGAGGGGAGTAAGTGTGCATGGAATAAATCAGTAGAGTGTCAAAGACCTTGCTTCCACTCCCAAGATATTTATTGGAATCGCTCACTCAGGGTCACTCAGCTTCCAACCAAATTCTCTCTCTACAGTATATTCCATAGTCTCTGAAAATGTACCACAGGTAACAGCCTAGGAATGGGCCAATAAGCTAATTTCCATTCATTCAACTGATTTTTTATGAATGACCCGAAGTGCAAGGCACAGTACTAAGCCTTATTTAAGCACTCTGGGACTATAGAGAAGAATAAGACATGGCCAGTGCCCCTCAACTCTTCTGCTATTTGAATAATCTAGAAATTTGTCAGAGGGTTTGACTGTAACTTTTAATTTATTTTGTTATTATTTTATTTTACTTTTGGCCATGCCCAACGGCATGTGGGACTTTATTTCCTCAGCCAGGGATCCAACTTGTGCCACCTGCTTTGGAAGCACTGGATCACCAGGGAATCCCCATGGCTGTAATTCAAACAGGAACAAATGTAACACTGAGACATGTAAATAGGTTTAGAGTGATAACAACTTCTAATAATCACTTTGGTAATATAAAAATCTTTAACCAGGAAATGATACTGGTTTAGGCAGAAATTTCTTCTACAAAGACTAAAATATGGTATTTAGCTCTTCTGATTGGCACAGAGAACTGAGAATGTGACCAGAAGTCAAAGTTAGCCAGTTCTTTGGACATATCCCCTCTCTGCACACCAGTTTGTTCTTCTGGAAAATAAGGACAGATCTAACAGTGCTTCTGTATCTGACCAGGCAATGCCAGAAAATGTACCATAAAGTCCCATGAACTGTTTTAATATACCCTTATATATGCAAGACATTTCCTTTTATGTTTTGTTTTTTCTTAAAAAAATTTGCCCCTTACTCTATGTCTCAGGAGGATTTGGTTCTCTTTCCCCCTATGGTTTCCAGAACGTTTCAAAACTCTTCAAATGAAAATATGCGAGTCATGACTTGCGGGTACCAAGTTAGGACTTGTGGGGACAGTTAGCGGGGAGGGCGAACTCTGAGATCTGCCAGCAATTGTTTTCCCCTGTGATTCGAACGAAGGAAAAGATCATGTTATTTATACAGCATAAGGTTCCAGATTTTCAGGAATGAAATCTGAGCCCAGCATGTCGACATATTGGTCTGGTCTGTCTTGGAATCTACAGTAGATGGATTTCTTTGTGCTGGGAAACATTAGGAAGGTCAATATTCTTTTCTGATTTTTTTTTCTGTTAAGAAAAGGGTTCATTCTCACACTCTAAAGCAGTGGTATTAGATAATCATCCAGATAATACACTCAATGGTCGTGCTGCCTTTGGTTTCGAACATAAAGCCCCAGGGCAAACAGCTTTTCTGTATTCAGTTACATGTTCTTTACTTCTCAGATAATGTTTTGCCACAAATACTCCCGACTCAGGAGAAAATACAGAAGTGAACAATCAAATGAAATAAAAATAATAGTAATGTTAATAAGTCCCAAATTGCAAAGATCCCAGAGATTGTGTCAACCTGGGCTTCCCAATCAAGGAGGAATTGTCCTGGAAAGGGGAAGTGGATAGAAGTAGCAGGTTGGGCAGAAGCCTAAGGGCAGAGGTGGGTGGCAGCCCTGGGTGGGGGAGTGGAGAGTGCCCGGCCAGCCGGGGATCACAAGACTGGGCTTCAAGTCCTGCCCTCCTTCTGATGAGCTCTCCAACAAGGTATAATCACTTTCCCTCCCTGACTTTCAGGTTCCTCATCTTCAAAAGAAAGGGGTTGGCCTAGACCTAGAGGAAAGGGCACGGCTCTGGAGTCAGACAGCTGCAGGTCTCCTCTTGGCTTGGCCACTGGCCGATGCCTAACCTTGGACATTCTCTGAGCCTCAGTTCCCTTGCCTGGAAACTCAAGGACCATAATAGCTTCCTGACTGAGCTATCCTGAGGATTCAAGAGATACTGTTTTTAAAGTGTCTGGCACATAGTAGCCAGCATTCAGGAAACTTTTGTTCCTTTCTGGCATAAGTCCCTTCCAGCCCTAAAACACTCTGGCTCCAATCCAGTTCCTTTGTCTTCCAAATCCAGTCCATGGCTTGGAAAAAGCCCTAATTCCCAATCACTGCGGGAGCACACACACCTGAATTGCTTCTTTCAGTTTTACAAATGGCCACTAAAACTTTCTTCCTGGGAAGTATTTGCCCCAATTCACCATCTCTTAAGAGTGTGGAGTCACCGCTTTTTCTTCTCTGACTCCACTTGGAATTCCCTGCCCCCAGGCGTTGGGAAGGGGGCGGGGAAGGGACAGCCCCGGGGCTGAGCTCCTCTCGGCCTCCTAGTCCCCGTCCTCCAGGTGTCTGTTTGCAAAGCCCAAGATGTAGCAAGTGTTTCCCGTTGAGGAAAGCACAGACCTAGCTCATCTTCCAGGCTCTGACTTTGCGATTTAGTGGAGCCCAAAATAGGGTCCCTTGGGGGGCTGGT
>NW_011476190.1:6541-7304 GCF_000754665.1 Bison bison bison | reverse complement strand
ATAACTGTTCAACGCAGATACTGGTAGTACTTTCCTATTTTGTTTTTTAAATTTTAAATCTTTCCCTATTTATTTCTACATACATACACACACACTTTGTTGTACTTTGCTTTTCATACTATACACTTTTCTAGGTAGATACTTCATAATTATTATTTTAATACCTGTGGAATACACCTGGGGGATTCCGTGTCACTTCCTTTACACTTTTCTTGTTGGCCCCTTAGGTGGTTTCCAACATTAGTCTATCTTAACTAACACTGAAATGAATATATATTAGTGTAGCGCCTTTTCACTCAAATTTCTTACTATTTCCTTAAAGTCATCTCCTAGAAATTGAAATACGGGGTTAACGAGCAGGAACATGTTTATGGTTCCATAAATCTTGCGCAGTTGCTTTCCAAAGGGTTGAGCTGATAATATACTCTGACCTACAGCACGTGATAATGTTTTTTCATCACACCCTTCCCAGCACAGGCTATCAGCTTTTTAAAAAAATGTTGATTTTTTTTTTTTTTCAGGGTAACTATGCTCTGATTGACAGTGAGAGGAAAAAACACTTTCTTCCTTACCCCTTGAGTTTGACTGGACTTCCCTCCTGGCTCAGCCGGTAAAGAATCCGCTTGAGTTTGATTACTAGGTTTTTTTCTGGTTTTATTTTTTAAGCAAGCCTTCTGAAGTGAGTGGGATTTAAATGAAGAAAGATGGCTTAGTGAATAGAAACTGGGAGGTTGTCCCAGTAATGATGTTAAAGGAGAAATGG
>NW_011476190.1:4441-6131 GCF_000754665.1 Bison bison bison | reverse complement strand
TCTCCGTTAGTAGCAGTGGTTTGGACCAATGGAAAGCAAAAGAGGCTGGACTCCAGACATGAAATCAGCATCAAGGATTTGGCGAAGAGATGAAAGAGAAGTACATTTTGGACTAGTTGAAGAAATAACGGGGTCTCTCAGGTACAGAGAGGAGGGAATCCCCCACTCTCTCATTGATTGAACGCATTCCCTGAGCCCAGGGAACTTTCTAGAAGCTGTCTCAATGACTCCTCACACTAAACCAAGGAGAGAAGTCATATCACTAGCTTCATTTTACAGATATGGAAACTGAGGATCTGAGGGGTTCAGTGCAGCAGCCAAGGCCTCATATATATTACGAGTGACCAAAATCAGGGTTTGAAAGCATGCCTTTCCACATCAAACCTAATTCCTTCGGGATCATGAATAAGATTTGGACAAAGGAGGGAAGAGAAACAGCATTTATCCAGATCATGAAAGCCTGGGGGTCAGGCTCACATCTCCAAATTCTTTGAGGAGTAGGGGCTCAGAGCTGTCAGAATCCCAGGCTGCATCTGAGTATGTTGGCCCTGGTGGCCACTGAGCAAGGCTGAACAAGAATTCTGATTTCCAAATCCTCAGTTATTTGAAGGCCAGGTGCCTTAGAGCTTTGTCACTGCCTCATTTGAAAGGATGCCAGCTACTCTTTGGACCAGTGAGATTGCAAGGATTCTTGTTTGCCTAACAGGCTCTCCACTCCACTAGATCAATGAGAGAATTTCTACTGCTCAATTTCAAGTACCTCCTCTCTCTCTGAATTAAAGTGGAAACTGCCCGGCTTTATTTCATGACTTTCATTTGTGCACAGAGTCTTTGAAAGTATGATTGTGCAACACATATCACTTGGCGATCTGAGTGACAGAGGCGAGCCATTGGACCAGGGAAATGTCTTAGTTGGGCTGCTTTCAAGGTCTGGGTTTCCAGAACCCCCACATCTCAGCAAGGAAGGAAATCCAGCTTACCCATTGTCTTCAGAGACAACAAACTTTTGTGTAAGACAACAGAAATAACAGATAATTATTATGACCTTCATATTCATTCTGTATCTGAAAGGAAATACTCCAAAATGTTAGCATCAACATGTTACGTTGCTGGGTGGTGGTATTACAGCAAAATTCTTCCGGTTTTTTTTTTTTTTTTTGGAACAAAAGCCAAGTTTGTTATTTGTTCATTTCTTGCATTTGAAGTTCTCCCCCTCGACGTCATCCTTGGCCTGAAACTCTGCTCAAGTCCTTAACTACCACACGACGGCAACCAGCCACTCCAGGTGGGTTTGCCTCTTGTCAGTTTTACACAGGTCTACCCAATCCCCTAGTTACTTGTCCTCAGCAGCCTTAATTAGGCTGCTTTGGTGTTCAGCACAAAGGGCCTCCATCAGCTGACAGACACAGGCTCATCCCAGTTGGATGCAAGCTCACAAAGGGAGGCTTTAGCAGTTTCTTGAATTCCATTTGCTAGGCCATCCCCAACGGGACAGTCTTCAGCACCCCTTGTAAAGCCATGGCTCTGGGTTCCTAGGGGAGCCAAATCTTGAACTCACTGGAGCCTCCGGGTGACTGAGGGTGGTATGGAAAAGAGCTAGACTTCTCATTAAGACCTTCCTATGTTTTGCCCAAATTTCCATAACAAGGATGATTTGCTTTGAAATTTGGCAAAACAGTAAGAAAACGGC
>NW_011476190.1:4150-4341 GCF_000754665.1 Bison bison bison | reverse complement strand
AGTTATTTATTGAAAATGCATTTTATTCAGGAACATTGGGGTGATCAATCACCTAACATTTTTTTTAATTTAGCATTTAAAATGTGATGGCTTGGAGCTAGGCACTGGGGGTAGGGAGATTCAAAGGGGAAGGCGTGACTGTTTCCTGGAGGACCGGTTATTTACTGGGTACAATTTTTCATCCTCCAAGA
>NW_011476190.1:0-4050 GCF_000754665.1 Bison bison bison | reverse complement strand
AGAAGGGATAGGCTACCCACTCCAGTATTCTGGCCTGGAGAATTCCATGGACTATATAGTCCATGGGGTAGCAAAGAGTTGGACAGGACCAAGCGACTTTCACTTCAGTACTACAGATGAGGAAACCAAGTCATGGAAGGTCTCTGAAAGGGCTTGTTATGGCTAAGACCACGTTGTAAATTACTGGAAATTCTGAGCCCACAAGGCAGGTCTGCCTAATTTAGAGTTTGTGCTCATTAATGAGATACCATTTTTCTCCTATGATGTACACACTCATACAATGTGATTCCTGACCTTTTAGCCCTTGTAGTCTAGTCGAGACGATGAGAAATGCAAATACAAAACAAATACAAATAGTGGCAGTCACTGGTTTATGGACACTCATCACAATCACAAGTCCCTTCTGTATCTCAGCTGGAATCTCCACGTCTGGAGTTTTGGAAGGCTGGGCTGGGCTGTAGGCAATTTGGCTTTTATCCACACCAGCCTTACTACTCAAGTTTTTCTGCTTGGATCAAGGCTAAAATCCACCATTGCTGTCCTCAGTCATCAAATTGCAAATCTAGGTTTCCTGCCCTTCTGCCTTGAACAATTAAGGCAGTGCTTCTCAAGCTTTAACGTGGGGAGGAATCACCTGGGGATCTTATTAAAATGCAGATTTTGAATGCGTAGGTGGAGGGGGTGGGAGCTGACAGTCTGCATTTCTAATAAGTTCCCAGGTGATGCTGATCTAGTTAGTTTCAGGATTGGGTAGAAGACACGAAGGAGTTAAATGAGCTTACCTAGCCCTCAGTTTTGTCCTTCCAGCCCCAGGCAAAGTGGTGAGCAGCTCTCTACTTCCCTATGGGCCCAAGGAAGCACCCCTTAGAGCTGAACTGCAGCCAGAGGGAGGGACGGCCCATCTCTGAGCCTCACCCCACTGAAAAGCAAGCAGTTGACTTGGGTCCAGGCTTTAATTGGGGCTGAAAAGGCAGCCGTGTCCCAGGAAAGCCACCAGGCTCCCTGTGGCCTCTGTGTGGGCCAGGCCCGCCCTTCCTCCAGGCCTCTGCCCCCTGCAGCCCCTGCCACTAGCCACAGACCAGGGCACGGGGACGCCCTCCTCCCTGTTGGGTCTGGGAAGCACTTCCTTCCTGTCAGGCCAGTTCACCTCTGTGCCAGGTGCCCAGCTGTGCTGGTGGCCTCTCTCTGGACACCTGTTGTCACCTGTCAGGGTGGTCCAGTCCCAGACAGCAGGCCTGGCAGCAGGCCCTGGTGGACAGGGCTTCCTGGGACGGAATGGATGGATACGAGCCCAGGAGGCGGTGCTGGAGGATTGGTGCAGCCAGAACAGAGGGGCACCGTCTATACTGCATCTCTTTATGCCTAATGGATCATAATTATAATACTTGGAATGTATGTGGGGCCTGCTTTCCAGAAGTGCAAAGCCCAGTAGGGTACTGTGCACACTTTTGCTAGTCTGGCTACTATCTGTAATGTCGTTTCCGTGGGAAATGCTTTTCAATTCCCGCAGTGCCTGATGGCATGTGGGAACTGGCTACACAGGGAGGAAGCTCAGTGTGTGAAGTGATTCCTCACTGAGAGTCGGAGGAGTTCGGAGGAGGGAGGGAGGACCATGGGCTGGGTGTTGACAGAAAACTTCCTAGAGTAGGAGAGCTCGAGCTGTGCCTTTCAGGAGGAAGAGGATTTTGGTAAGTGGGGCAAAGGCACGCAAAGCACTGAGACAGGAATGGGGAGGGGGGCTCACGGGGAATGCTGGGAAAATCGGATCAAGGCATTTTCCTTGTAGTCATGGGATGTCAGGCCAGGTGGGATTGGAAGAAGCCTTGTCTGCAGAGCTTTCAAATTAGAGAAGGAAGGAAGGAGGTGGATAGGAGAAGAAAAACAGTTTATAATTAGTACTCTGGGCCAGGTGCTTTACCAAGGGTGTTTCTATTCCTCATAGGACCCCAGAAAGATAGGAGATATTGCTTTGATGAGGAAATAGCTTCATAGAGGTTAGTGAGGTTCTTTTTTTTTCTTTTCTTTTAAATTTCATTGGAGTGTAATTGATTTACAATGTTGTTAGTTTCAAGTGTACAACATAGTGACTCAGTTATACATATATTGATTCTTTTCCTGTGGTACATATATACAATGGAAGACTGTGCTGTGCTGTTTTTTCAGTCGTGTCTGACTCTTTGTGACCCTATAGACTGTAGCCCACCAGGCTCCTCTGTCCATGGGATTCTGTAGGCAAGAATACTGGAGTGGGTTGCCATTTCCTCCTCCAGGGGATCTTCCTGACCCAGGGATTGAACCAGTGTCTCTTACATCTCTTGCATTGGCTGGGAGGTTCTTTACCACTAGCGCCAGTTTCCCTGGCTGGGAAGCCCCACAATGGAATACTATTCAGTCATAAAGAACGAGATAATACCATTTGCATCAATATGGATGCAACTAGAGATTATCATACTAAGCTAAGTCAGAAAGACAGACAAATATCATAGGATATCACTCATATGTGGATTCAATTTTTTAAAAATGATAATAAATGAACTCACAGATATTGAAAACCAAACTTATGATTACCAAAGTGGAAACGTGGTGGCGGGGAGGGATAAATTAGGAGTTTGGGATTAACATACACACACTATTATATGTAAAATACGTGAGGTTCTTGAATCCATTCAGGTGTTAAGTGCTAGAACCAGAATTTGAATTCTAGTCTGTGTGATTCTGTGACACTATGCTTTTCTTACTTCTTCACATGCCCCTGACTCATGTGTTGGGCTTAAAAATATCAGAAAGGAAGTCTATGTTTCTGCAAATGTTCCAAAGTTCCCCTGACCCAGGTCCTTAAAAAGTCAGAGGCCACAGTAACTGTCTTGGAGTCTTATGGCTGTGATAAAAAGAATTCCTATAAACTGGATATCTTAAAACAACATCTTTTTTTATGGAAATGTATTTTCTCACAGTTCTGGAGGCCAAGGGTCTGAAATCATGGTGTCAGCAAGGCCATGTTCCTTCTGAAGCTTCTTGGGGAAGATCCTGTGTTAGGGTTCTCCAGAGAAACAGAACCAATAGGACCTGTTGATCCATTGCTGTATCGATCAATTATTTATAAGGAATATGGAGGCTGGCAAGTCCAAAGTCTGCTAAGTGGGCTAGCAAGCTGAAGACCCAGGAGAGCTAATGTCCCAGTTTTGAGCCTGAAGACAGTCTTCTCTAGAACCAGGAAGATCCAGGGTCTCGGATCAAATCAGAAGGCCATCTCCTAGAGAACTGTCTTTTGGTTAGGGGAGTCTAGTCTTTTTGTTCTGTATTCAGACCTTCAGCTGATTAGATGAAGCCCATCTAGAGTATGGAAGGCAACTTGTTTTATTCTAATTCCACCAATTTACATATTAATCTCACCCAAAACACCCTTACAGAAATACCCAGAATAATGTTTGGCCACATATCTGAGTATCACGTGGCCCAGCCAAGCTGACACATGAAATTAACTGTCACACCTTCCTGGCCTCTTCTAGCTTCTGGTGGCTTCAAGCATTCATTGTCTTTTGTCTGCATGGCTCCAATCTCTGCCTCTATCTTCACATGGCTTTCTCCCCTGTGTCCCAAATCTCCCTCTGTCTCTTATAAGGCCACCTGTCACTGAACTGAGGGCTCCTCCTAGATACGGGATGCGTTCAACTCAAGATCCTTAGCCTAATTACATCTGCAAAGACCCTTTTTCCAAATAAGGTCACAATCACAATTTCTGGATGTTAGGACATGGATGTATATTTGGAGGCGGGGGGAACCATTCAACCCACTACTGTGGAATTCTGTCATGGGAATCTGAGAAGTTCTGGCATGGCCACTTCCTAACTTCAGGTTAAAAGAAAAACAAACCAAACAAAACCGCCTCACAAAGACTCCAGACTATTAATAATCAACCCAGTGCAAGGAGGTAAGTTGATGACCATCTGGGGTGGATATTTTAAGTATGGTGTCAACTTGGGTGGGGGCCAGGAGATGCTGCTGCCCACTCAGGGGATTTGTGTGGCCTGTCCCTAAGGAAAGTGAGAA
>NW_011476189.1:10425-17891 GCF_000754665.1 Bison bison bison | reverse complement strand
AAGATGACAACATAGGTCCTTCCTGACTTCAGTTCCCCTCACCAGAAAAAAGAAAAGTGAAAGTCGCTCAGCCATGTCTGACTCTCTGTGACCCCCTGGACTATAGCCTGCCAAGCTCCTCTATCCATGGAATTCTCCAGGCCAGAATACTGGAGTGGGTAGCCTATCCCTTCTCCAGAGGAACTTCCTGTCCCAGGAATCAAAACAGGGTCTCCTGCATTGCAGGTGGACTCTTTCCCAGCTGAGCTACCAGGGAAGCACCACCACAAAAATAATTAGCAGTTATTTATAGGCACGTACCAATGAAAAAATCCTAAAGCACAGGAATGAGGCTGAACTAGAGAGATGGAGAAAAACCACATTAGATGGGTAGAGGACCAGATACGTTTGATTGCATTGCCCCTCTCCTAGCTACACCAAGAGGACCCTTCTCGGGCTATGGTTTCTTTATGGAAAAGAGAGAGAGCCCACTGTGGACCTCCAGCTCCCCTGGCATTACGGGTCACTCCTTAGGAAGACCCACTCTGGTCTCATGTCCTAGAAACCATGCAGGAATCTGTGGGGTGTGACCACTGAGAATCACACTGTGACAGAGAAGGGAGACCCGCCTTGGAACAATCAGGGCTTTCATCTTGGCAGACTGAGTTCCAGCAGTTTTGCGTGATTTGGGACTCTGAAAAATTAGCCTTGCCGTCCTGGGAGCCTCTTCTCCTGCACCTATGATTCATAACCCCATCTACTACTGAGGTTATTCAACCATGGCTAGAACACTCAGAAGATTCCATCACCCAGCAGTGCTGAGTAGTGTCCAGACAGGAGCTCTGCCCATTTGCATGGCTCCATCTGGCCAGAGAACTTTGTGTGCGGTTCTTCCTAATTTGTTTCCCAAACAAGGAGCCTTGCCAGTCTTGGGCCTGTTCTGTGGTCGTGTCCAGGCAAGAATAATGTATAGTCCTAACCACTCTGAACACAACCTTCAGACCCACCGTCCAGGAGAACTAACTGAAGCATGTGGGAAACTGCGTAGCCCATCCCACAGCCCTGCTCACTGTAGTATGTGAGCAGAGAGCCCGACCTCTCTGCCTCTCTGCAGAGCAAAGCTGTGCCCCCACATGACCAAGGAATTCAGTGTACAGTTCTTCTGATTTGGGTCCCCAGTTAGTGGGTCACGACAGCCTTGGAGCCCATTCTGCAGCCCTGTCCAGGTTGTGAAGTTAATTCTCAGCCCTACCTCCTGCTGGATAGAGTACTCAGTCCTGCTCAGCTCAGAAGCCTGGCCTGAGAATCCAGGGAAGAAGAGAAGCCATCTTAATGCTACTCTTGGCCAAGAAACCAAGGAATAATCGTATCAACTACTCCCGGCCAGCAGCATCTGCACCCCAGCCTCAGAGCCTGGGCAATGTCCCCACCCCAAAAAAGACTTTGATCAGTATCAGTATCAGTTCCGTTGCTTGGTCGTGTCTGATTCTTTGTGACCCCACGGACTGCAGCATGCCAGGCTTCCCTGTCTATCACCAACTCCCGGAGTTTACTCAAACTCATGTTCATTGAGTCAGTGATGACGTCCAATCATCTCATCCTCTGTCGTCCCCTTCTCCTGCTGCCTTCAATCTTTCCCAGCATCAGGGTCCTTTCAAATGTGTCAACTGTTCACATCAGGTGGCCAAAGGACTGGAGCTTCAGCTTCAACATCAGTCCTTCCAAAGAATATTCAGGACTTATTTCCTTTAGGATGGACTGGTTGGATCTCCTTGCTGTCCAGGGGAATCTCAAGAGTCTTCACCAACACCACAGTTCAAAAGCATCAATTCTTCAGCACTCAGCTTTCTCTATAGTCCAACTCTCACATCCATACATGACCACTGGAAAAACCATGGCTTTGACTAGACAGACCTTTGCTGGCAAAGTAATGTCTCTGCTTTTTAATATGCTGCCTAGGTTGGTCATAACTTTCCTTCCAATGAGCAAGTGTCTTTTAATTTCATGGTTGCAGTCACCATCTGCAGTGATTTTGGAGGCCCAAAAAATAAAGTCAGCCACTCTTTCCACTGTTTCCCCATCTATTTGCCATGAAGTGATGGGACCAGATGCCATGATCTTAGTTTTCTGAATGTTGAGTTTTAATCCAGCTTTTCACACTCCCCTTTCACTTTCACCCAGAGGCTCTTTAGTTCTTCTTCACTTTCTTCTATAAGGTTGGTGTCATCTGCATATCTGAGGTTATTGGTATTTCTCCCGGCAATCTTGATTTCAGCTTGTGCTTCATCCAACCCAGATTTTGATAGCTAGCCCAATTGATCAAGGTCACTGCCAGATGATCTATCTAGAACTCCAAGCTGAGCTGACTGGGGAAGGGCTGTCCCTACTAAACCAAGCCTGGAAAATCTGGAAGTAGAGATCATTTACTCAAATGTGTGGACACTAACAAAGGAATCAAGGATCATGAAAAATTAGGTAAATATGACACCACTAAAGGAAACTTATAAAGCTTTAATAGCTTTATAAGAATGCACTGGCAAACAATCCACCTGCAATGTGGGAGACCTGGGTTCGATCCCTGGGTTGGGAAGATCCAGTGGAGATGAGAAGAGCTACCCACTCCAGTATTCTAGCCTGGAGAATTCCATGGACTCTAAAGTCCATGGGGTTGCAAAGAGTCAGACATGACTGAGTGACTTTCACTAAAGAAATAAAGATCTATAAATGGTCTGACAAAGAACTCAGCATAATTCTCTTTTAAAAGTTTGGTGAAATATAAAACCCATAAACAGACAACTGGATGAAATTAAGAAAACAATGAATTAGCAAAATGAATAAAATGTGTTTAACAAAGAAAGAGAAACTATTAAAAAAAAAAACAAAAACAGAAATCCTAGAGTTGAAGAAATTAATAGAGACTTTTAAGAGCACACTGAATAAAACAGGAGGGAAAACAATGAAAAAGAGTTAAGAAAGCCTAAGAGATTTATTATGGGACAGCATCACCATCAGGACAAAAGACATGTGCATTAGCTAATCTCTCTCTCTCTCTAATGCACACTATATGTGAACTAAATACAAAGGCCAAAAGTAATGAATGGTATGGTTTTTATTTTCTCCTTTACTTGTATATTGTTTTTCAACTTTCTGCAACTCCTATATTTATAATAAGAACAAGTTACTAAGATACATGCATCTTTAATCCTTAATAGCAAAGGGAGACAGAGAGACAGGGAGAGGGAAAATGACAGAGAGAACGAGGAAGAATGTCAGAGACAATAGATTTTCTAGACTTTTACCTACTGGCTGTGCAACACTTAGCTAGTTATTACCTCCCAGTTGCCTCATCTATAAATGGGGCTAATAATCCTTTACCACCTCATTGGGTTGTTGCAGGGACTGAATGACATAAAGGGCTCAAAACAGTAAGAGATGAATGAATGTTAGTGGTTGTCATTTCCATGATTATTTCTCACCATAAAGGGAAAAATAAGGCAGAACTAATCCTGCAGTAGCAAGGAGTTCTTCATAAAATTAGTTCCTAAATTAAATGAGTTCTAAACCTAGACTCCAGAATATTGTTAATAAGTGATTATGTTTATTTCTATATTGCATTATTTCCCAGTCAGCAAAATTGTAAGCTCCGATTTCTGACTTTTATGTTCCACCAACACCAAGTAGAGTGGAACTTGTGATATTCACTATAGTCAGCATGTAGACTAGTGGAGAGGTTATGCTATGTGCATCTCATATACTAATATTTGTATTACTCAGTAAATATATGTTGGATATGTTAAGAAGTAATTCTTTTACCCATTTTTGGATATGAAAGTAAAAATACATTTGCTTCATTTCAATTTATAAATTTATGAACTTTAAAATCTTTCTGTTTACTCTTATAATAGAGTCCTGCCAACGTATTCTCATCCATTTTGTCCAAGATGTGTAGAATTCCATGAAAATATTTTGAAAGTATAAACTCTCACCCACATTCCCAGTATATCAACACAATTAATCAGTTCAGCAAAAGTAAGTCCAGCTTTTGACCAATCACTCACATTCTAGAAACAGACTCAGCCTCAACTAAAGCTATCTATGTAACCCATCACTTCCAGGAAAGAATGAAGAGTCGTGCATGGTTTCACTTATTCCTGATAAAATTTATCCTAAAAATTTATGTTGTTAAAATCTGGAAAACTGCAGGAAAAACGAATAAATTGTGGTATAGTCACTCTCTTCGAATGAATTTTCTGTATGTGTTCACCAGCTTTCAAGATGGTTTGTAGCAGAAAAGGTGACTGATGTAAATATTGGTTGGAGATTTTCACTAGGGAGATATAGCCTATTAAAACTTTTTCCAAATCCTATCCACCAAGGACATGGTCATTTGCGAGGTTGTGCAGAGTACAAAGTCAGGTTAAGAAAGCCAAGAATGTTGCTGGATAAAAGAAGGACAATGTATGGAAGAAAAGACTAAAAGTGACATTTATCTCTGATGTCTGTTTCATCCGAGCTCTGGTCTCCAAACCCCCAAATTATTCAAAATAATAGTGGACAGCTACTTAAAGTATTTCAAAAGCCCAGTGGAATGGTACTTGAGTACTTTTCCATAGCATTATGGCATGACCAGCTGGACTTTTACACAGAAATAAGGAATCGCAGCTGTATATTGAAGTGGAACTCAAATTCATTATTATCTTTTACAAGCATGCTCAGCAAGCATAAATTTAAAGGGTCCTTGGGATGGATAAAGTTGGGAAACACAGGCAAGCATTTCTGAGCTTAGGAAATTCCCCTGAAATTCAGTAAACTATTAGTTAAATTCAGCACTCAGTTAACTTGTACAACGTGTTGGGCTTCACAGACATCATTTCATTTGAGTCTCAGTGATCTTATTACCCCTATTTTACCAGTGAAAAAGAGACGGTAGCAGAGTTCAAAATTATATCCTTGGGAAATTGCAGAACTAGATCTCAACAGTTGTCTCTCACTACAGAATGAGACCTGAAATTTTAAGTTAGAAATTATCCTTGTCACTGAAAGTCAGAGAATTTGCGTAAGGAGAAAGGGAACCTAAGGACGAGCTTAGGAGGAGGTCATGGACCTGCGGGAGGGGGAAGAGTTGAAGAAAGAAAGAAACAGGACTAAAAACCTTTCTCTCTGAAGAATCACATAGCTAAAGAGATAGCACAAAATCCACACTTCTTTATAAATCTTGCCTTCTCACCTTGACTCAGATCCCCCAGAATGACAGAGTTCTTGCCAAACATTGAAATCGTCTATCTCCCCAAAATTTTCAGATAGGACCTATTGCAGTCAAAGATGGACCCTTGTGTCCATGAGCTGGCTGTTCACTCACAGCCAGAGAGAATGCCACACGGGGGATACTCTTATATGTGTTAATAATGGCAGAGGTGAAATGGAAAGGACAATTAGGGAAAGAAAACTCTCCAGGCACTTGCTCTCTGGAGTCATGGTTGTCACGGAGACTTCGTCCCTGCTAATTTAATGCTTGATTTTACTCTGTCTCTTCTAGATCCATTCCCCACTTCCCCATAGTCCAATCATGATCATTTGATTATAACTTTTCTTTTAATGAACTTGGAGTCATTAGAGCTGGAGATCCCTGGACCTAGGGATTATCTAGTTCAATGCATTCAATTTCCAGGTGAGGACCTGAAGCCAGTGCAGCTAAGGGATTTGCTCAAGATAACATAACCAGTTGGTAAATTGCATGAAAAAAATAAACATGTGTCCTTTCTGTTTACAAAGCACTTTATTTTAGATATATGCATACACATATTTTTTCAATTGCCTTAACTGAATCAATCATCATAGCAGCCCTGTGAGGCAGTCAAGATGTCATTTTCTATGCATAAGTGAGGAAATCAAGGAACAAAAAATTAATAGATTACAAGGCCTCTATTTCTTTGTACTGATCACTGAGGAAGGCTTTCTTATCTCTCCTTGCTGTTCTTTGAAACTCATAGAAAATCATTTTCTATGCATAAGTGAGGAAATCAAGGAACAAAAAATTAATAGATGACAAGGCCATGAATTATTGTGATTGCAGCCTTGAGCATTGGTATCAGCAAACCTGAGTTCATATCATCTCTTCCACTTGAGGATTTCATAATCTTCAGCGAATTAACCTCCCTAAGCCTCAGAACTGTCACCTCAGTGTTATCATGGAGCTGACAATAGTAGCTATTTCATAGAGTAGCTCTTCATGTGTGTGGATGTGTGCTTAATCACACAAGATTTTTTTTTAAAAGCAAGATAAATTACATAAAGACAAGAAAAGCAATAGAAAAATTAATAAAATCAAAGATAATTTTCGGAGGGATAACAAAGTGACAAAGCTTTAGATAGACTGAGAAAATGAGAAAAATTAACCCTGAACTTAACCCTAAATGAACCTATGAGCCATGCCATGTGGAGCCAGCCAAGAATGACAGGTCATGGTGGATAGATCTGACAGAATGTGGTCCACTGGAGAAGGGAATGGCAAGCCAAACTTCAGTATTCTTGCTTTGAAAACCCCATGATGAGTGTGAAAAGGCCAAAAGACAGGACACTGAAAGATGAACGCCCCAGGTGAGTAGGTGCCCAATATGCTACTGGAGATCAGTGGAGAAATAACTCCAGAAGGAATGAAGAGATGGAGCCAAAGCAAAAACAACATATAGGTTTGGATATGACTTGTGATGGGAATAAAGTCCAATGCTGGAAACAGCAATATTGCATAGGAACCTGGAAGGTTAGGTCCATGAATCAAGGCAAATTAGAAGTGATCAAACAGGAGATGGCAAGAGTGAACATTGACGTTTTAGGAATCAGCAAACTAAAATGGACCAGAATGGGTGAATTTAACTCAGATGACCATTATAACTACTGTGGCCAAGAATTCCTTGTAGAAAAGAAGTAGCCATGATGGTCAACAAAAGAGTCTGAAATGCAGTACTTGGTTGCAATCTCAAAGACGACAGAATGATCTCTGTTCATTTCCAAGGCAAACCATTCAATATCATGGTAATTCAAGTCTATGCCTCAACCAGTAATGCTGAAGAAGCTGAAGTTGAACGGTTCTATGCAGACCTACAAGACCTTCTAGAACTAACACCCAAAAAAGATGTGTTTTTTTTATTTTCATTATAGTGGACTAGAATGAAAAAGTAGGAAGTCAAGAAACACCTGGGGTAACAGGCAAATTTGGCCTTGGAGGACAGAATGAAGCAGGGCAAAGACTAATAAGAGTTTTGCCAAGAGAACGCCCTGGTCATAGCAAATACCCACTTCCAGCAACACAGGAGAAGACTCTACACACGGACATCACCAGATGGTCGACACCAAAATCAGATTGATTATATTCTTTGTAGCCAAAGATGGAGAAGCTCTATACAGTCAGCAAAAACAAGACTGGGAGCTGACTGTGGCTCAGATCATGAACTCCTTATTGCCAAATTCAGACTTAAATTAAAGAAAGT
>NW_011476189.1:9476-9666 GCF_000754665.1 Bison bison bison | reverse complement strand
TAAACCTCAACATTGAAAAAACTAAGACCATGGCATCCTGTCCCATCACTTCATGGCAAATATATGGGGAAACAGTGACAGGCTTTATTTTGGGGGGCTCCAATATCACTGCAGATGGTGACTCCAGCCATGAAATCAAAAGACACTTGCTCCTTGGAATAAAAGTTATGACCAACCTGGACAGTGTATT
>NW_011476189.1:4127-7807 GCF_000754665.1 Bison bison bison | reverse complement strand
TTATGTCCATGGATTCTCACACAATTCTCATCACATTAAACATGTTTAGATGCTTGAAATAGCAGAAATAATTTGGTAGCATGATCACAATGTCTATGTCCAACAAGGGTGTGCTCAGCTGCATCTGATTCTGCAGTCCCATGCACTGTAGCCCACCAGGCTCCTCTGCTCATGTGACTTTTCCAGGCAAGTATACTGGAGTCAGTTGCCATTTCTTACTCCAAGGGATCTTGCAAACACAGGGATCACACGTATGTCTCTTGCATCTCCTGCATTGGCAGGCAGATTCTTTATCACTAGCACCACCTGGGAAGCCTGCCATCTAGGGTGAATTTTCCGAATTTAATGGGAGAGAGAGATTTGAGTCCTACAATATCAGAAATCTCTATTGACTGTGACATAGATTTTTAATATCATCCCCATGAGAACTCCCCATTCTACACTGCAAGCAAGAAATTACATCATGGAACTCATGAGTAAATAGCACTTAAGGGAACACATGCTTCATTCCTTTCCTCTGTATGATTCACATCACCTCTGCCTTATTAGAGTGGTGGAGCCCAGGATATACTCCCAAACTATTAGGTAATTGTCCCTGAGAAGGACTTACACAAACATAAGCTATGTCATACTCGTCTTTCCAGAAGGCACAATCAGGCCAATGAAGTGAAGTGAAGTGAAGTGAAAGTAGCTCAGTTGTGTCTGACTCTTTGCGACCCCATGGACTGTAGAGTCCATGGACTTCTCCAGGCCAGGATACTGGAGTGGGTAGCCTTTCCCTTCTTCAGGGGATCTTCCCAACCCAGGGATCAAACCCAGGTTTCCCGCATTGCAGGCAGACTCTTTACCAGCTGAACCACCAGGGAAGCCCAATCAGGCCAATAGTACACTTGTTTCTGCCCAAAGCTATGTTCCCTCTCTGCGTACATTCTCATCAGAAACACAGAAAAAACACTGGCCACCACCACGTCCAGATTATGTTGTGTCAGAATATCTGGGAGACGAGGTTTACACACTCCTGAGGCCTCTGTCAGCTGTCTCTCCTTCAGGGTCAGAAGCCCGAGAAGGAACAGGGCTCCCTCTCAGAAGCGAAAAAGAAACAACAAAACACTAAACTCCAGTGTTTCACAAATACTTGTGGATGTATTGATAGATGGGGAGGCTTCATCTATCTGTCTAGTAACTGAGGCCCTAGGAAGTAAAAATACTGTTTGTGTAGCATGATCCAACTGTTGATCTATTTGGGGATATTATGTGTCAAATTAAGCTTTCTTGGTCTAAAAGAAGTATGTCTTTTGTTATACTTCATTCATAAGAATGTTATTGTGTAAAGTGACTCTGACAGGAAAAACCCATCAGAAATCTCAGAATCTGTGGCCTCAGCAATACCTACTCTTCTTTTGCAACCTTCTCAAGGCATCTTTGATTTCTTAGTTCCTCAGACTGTATATCAAGGGATTCAACATGGGAATCATCACAGTGTAGAAGAATGACGCAAATCTGTCAAAGCTGGAGGAACTACCAGAGCTAGAACTTAAATAGACAAACATACCTGAGGTATAGAAGAGAGTGACTGCTGTCAGGTGGGAAGCACAGGTGTTGAAAGCCTTGGACCTGAAGCTTCCTGTCGTGATTTTCTTGATGGAGATGACAATGTAGACATAGGATATCATGATAATGGAAACATTTACTATCCCAAAGATCATTGTTAATATAACAGTTAAGAGATGTAAAAAGAAAGAGTCAGTGCAGGATAGAAAGAACAGCTGTGGCAGGTCACAGAAGAAGTGGTTGATGACATTAGGCCCACAGAAGTGGAGCTGGAGCATGAAACACAATTGGAATACAGTAGCAGAGAGTCCAGCCAAGTAGGATCCCAGCACCATTTGACCGCAGAGAGCGGGTGACTGACTGAATAACAGAGGAGTGGGTTACAAATGGCGGCATATCGGTCATAAGCTATGGCTGTCATGAGGCAAGACTCATTCAACCCCATGGTGGAGAATATGAAATTCTGAGTAACACAATCCACATAGGTGATAATTGACCACTCCTGGAAGAATTCGTAGAGCATCTTTAGGGCTGTGGAGGTCACATAGCAGATGTCCATGAAGGACAGGTTACTGAGAAAGAAGTACATGGGGGTGTGGAGGTGGGAGTCCATCCTTATTAAGATGAGGAGCGACAGGTTCCAAGTCAGGGTCAAAATGTATATGACCAGGAACATGACAAAGAGCACTACTATGATTCTGGGAAAATCTGAGAATCCCAACAGGATAAAATGAGTGATCTCTGTGATATTTCCTCCTCCAATCATTGGCTTGATGATCCTAAACTCAGAAAAGAGACAAGAGAATACATTGCCTACTCATGAAATGATAGCATTACAAGTCTCATATATACCATATTTTCCCCGATTGAGCACTGGAAAAGTGGAAATGCTCTACTGTCCTAGGGAGACACCCCAGTTTTTCATCTTCAATTGTCAAGAAATGCCTTCTCAATGTTCCATGGACTACAGAGTCCATGGAGTTCTCCAGGCCAGAATACTGGAGTGGGTAGCCTTTCCCTTCTCCAGGGGGTCTTCCCAACCCATGGATCGAACCCAGGTCTCCTGCATTGCAAGCAGATTCTTTACCAGTTGAGACACCAGGGAAGCCCAAGAAGAGTGGATTGAGTAGCCTATCATTTCTCCAGCAGATCTTCCCAACCCAGGAATTGAACTGGTGTCTCTGCAGTTGCAGAATTGCAGGCAGATTCTTTACCAGCTGAGCCCCAAGGGAAGCCAAATTATTTCATGAGGTCTCAAAAATTAAAAGGCATATTTTTTTTAATTGACTGAAACTTTGAAATAAAGCAAAGTCTATCTCTGCCAAAGCAATTGAAATTCTGTGCTTGTGTATAATGCAGAGACCTTTGGTTAAAACAACAGGGATTTTAAAGACCTCTGATGATTTAATATATGTGACTGTTGCTTTATAATAATAAAAGGATAAGCAGCATCATTTCAGGATAAATTTGAACTAGCCCTTCTTCCCATGATGGTCATCCATAAGGGTTTTCAAAAATTTCTTCTTTGCTCATAAAAAATTACCCTGTTTATGGAGCTGGTTTAGCCCCCAGGATAGGGGGAGGCAGGCCAAGGGTGCCATAGATGGAGACCCGACGGTCGTCTGATTTCCTGGAACCCAAATGTGGAGGGGCTAGTGGGCCGCGTAGTGGCAACACAGATGTTTTATCAATGGTGCTGTATAGATGGAGAAGTCTTGAGGCTACTGTAAAAACAAGATGAAAACCAGAAGCAGAAGGCTTAAGTCCATATCCTGAGAACACCAGAGAACTCCTGACTCCAGGGAACATTAATTGACAGGAGCTCATCAAACGTCTACATACCTACACGGAAACCAAGCACCTCCCAAGGGCCAACTAGTTCCAGAGCAAGACATACCACACAAATTCTCCAGCAACACAGGGAGACAGTCCTGAGCTTCAGTATACAAGCTGCTCAAAGTCACTCCAAACCCACTGACATCTCATAACTCATTACTGGACACCTCATTGCACTCCAGAGAGAAGAAATCCAGCTCCACCCACCAGAACACCAACACAACCTTCCCTAACCAGGAAACCTTGACAAGCCACCGGTACAACCCCACCCACAGCGAGGAAACTCCACAATA
>NW_011476189.1:0-1417 GCF_000754665.1 Bison bison bison | reverse complement strand
AAAGCCTTTGATGAAATTCAGCATCGATTTATGATAAAAACTACTCCAGAAAGCAAGATTAGAAGGAACATGCCTCAACATAATAAAAGCTACATATGACAAACCAACAGCAATCATTATCCTCAATGGTGAAAAATTGAAAGCATTTCCCCTAAAGTGAGGAACAAGACAAGGGTGCCCACTTTCACCATTACTATTCAACATAGGTTTGGAAGTTTTGGCCACAGCAATCAGAGCAGAAAAAAGAAATAAAAGGAATCCAAATTGGAAAAGAAGAAGTAAAACTCTCACTGTTTGCAGATGACATGATCCCCTACATAGAAAACCCTAAAGACTCCACCAGAAAATTACTAGAGCTAATCAATGAATATAGTAAAGCTGCAAGACATAAAATCAACACACATAAATCCCTTGTATTCCTATACACTAATAATGAGAAAACAGAGAAATTAAGGAAAAAATTCCATTCACCATTGCAACGAAAAGAATAAAAACTTAAGAATACATCTACCTAAAGAAACAAAAGACCTACATATAGAAAACTATAAAACACTGGTGAAAGAAATCAAAGACAACACTAATGGATGGAGAAATATACCGTGTTCATGGATTGGAAGAATCAATATAGTGAAAATGAGTATACTACCCAAAGCAATCTATAGATTCAATGCAATCCCAATCAAGCTACCAACGGTATTTTTCACAGAGCTAAAAAAAATAACTTCACAATGTGTATGGAAATAGAAAAAAAACTCAAATAGCCAAAGCAATCTTGAGAAAGAAGAATGGAACTGGAGGAATAAACCTGCCTGACTTGAGGCTCTATTACAAAGCCACAGTCATTAAGACAGTATGGTACTGACACAAAGACAGAAATATAGATCAATTGAACAAAACAGAAACCCCAGAGATAAATCCATGCACCTATGAACACCTAGGCAAACCATTCAATATCACAGTAATCCAAGTCTATGCCCCAACTAGTAACGCTGAAAAACCTGAAGTTGAATATTTCTATGAAGACCTACAAGACCTTTTAGAACTAACACCCAAAAAAGATGTCCTTTTCATTATAGGGGATTGGAATGCAAAAGTAGGAAGTCAAGGAACACCTGGGGTAACAGGCAAATTTGGCCTTGGAATACAGAATGAAGCAGGGCAAAGAGTTTTGCCAAGAGAATGCACTGGTCATAGCAAACATCCTCTTCCAACAACACAAGAGAAGACTCTACACATGGACATCACCAGATGGTCAACACCTGAAATCAGATTGATTGTATTCTTTGTAGCCAAAGATGGAGAAGCTATATACAGTCAGCAAATATAAGACTGGGACTGACTGTGGCTCAGATCATGAACTCCTTATTGCCAAATTCATATTTAAATTGAAGAAAGTAGGGAAAGCCACTAGACCATT
>NW_011476188.1:14800-16619 GCF_000754665.1 Bison bison bison | reverse complement strand
GTTTTGGAAGGTTATACTTTTCTAAGAATTTGTCCATTTCTTCCAAGTTGTCCATTTTATTGGCATATCATTGCTCATAGTAGTCTCTTATGGTCATTTGTATTTCTGTGTTATATATTGCAATTTATCCATTTTTATTTCTAATTTTATTGATTCCAGTTTTCTCCCTTTTTTCTTGATGAATCTGGATAATGGTTTGTCTATTTTGTTTTATCTTCTCAAAGAATTATCTTTTAGTTTTATTGATTTTTGCTATAGTTTCCTTCATTTTTTTTTGTTCATTTATTTATGCTCTGATTTTTATGATTTCTTTCCTTCTACAAACTTTGAGGGTTTTGTTGTTCTTGTTCTTTTTCTAATTGCTTTAGGTGTAAAGTATTGATGTTTCTATTGTTTCTTGAGGTAGGCTGGCAGCTGGATTCTTTACCACTAGTGACACCTGGGAAGTTCTCTACAAAATATCCAAAATAGTTAAGCTAGTTTTAATCCAGACAAGTTTTTTTCTTTAAAGCCATTTTTGTCCTGTGCCAAACACAACATGATATATGGAACAGAATATAGGTACAGGATGTACTGTTCTCATATATCATGTTGTGTTTGGCCATCATGTCATTTAGCCTCCTCCAATCTGTGTCTGTTTCTCAGGTTTTTTTTTTTGTTTGTTTGTTTGTTTGTTTTTCATGACTTTGGCACTTTTAAAGAGAATAGTAACGTGTTTTGTAGACTGTCCTTCACTGTGAACTCATACATTTTCTTATTATTAAACTATGGTTATGGTTTTGGAGGCAACCACAGAAGTGAAGCTCCCTACTCAGCGCATGAGATCTAAGAATACATGATTTCAAAATGACCTGTTTCTGGTGACTTCAACCTTGATCAGTTGGTGAAGGTGGTGTCTGTTATTGTTCCCCACTGTAGGCTTACTATTATTCCCTTTCCATATTCCTTTGAAGCAAGTTACTAAGCCCACACTCGAGGGAGGACAATTAAGCTATACCTCCTAGAGGAGGGAATACATATATCTATATTTTGAAGTCCTTTTGTAAAGAATTTCTCTACTTTTTGTTTATGCAATCATTTATTATAAAATATTGGTATGGACTCATATGTATTTATATTATTATCTTCCAAAACTATTATTTTGTTGTTCAAATTGTTCAAGCTTTTTTTTTTTTAAGCTATTGGGAAGTTTTTCAGTCTATTTCCATATCCCTGTGACATGCACCGTGTTGGATTTTGTTTTTCATTTTCTTATTTTCTACCATTATGTGATCCTTTAGATTCACTCTATATTTTTGCTGCCCCACCCTTCATTTCAGTTAAGTCGCTCAGTCGTGTCCGACTCTTTGCGACCCCATGAATCGCAGCACGCCAGGCCTCCCTGTCCATCACCAACTCTCAGAGTTCATTCAGACTCACGTCCATCAAGTCAGTGATGCCATCCAGCCACCTCATCCTGTGTCATCCCCTTCTCCTCATGCCCCCTATCCCTCCCAGAACCAGTCTTTTCCAAAGAGTCAACTCTTCGCATGAGGTGGCCAAAGTATTGGAGTTTCAGCTTTAGCATCATTCCTTCCAAAGAAATCCCAGAGGTGATCTCCTTCAGAATGGACTGGTTGGATCTGCCTTGGACTCTCAAGAGTCTTCTCCAACACCACAGTTCAAAAGCATCAATTCTCAGTGCTCAGCTTTCTTCACAGTCCAACTCTCACATCCATACATGACCACTGGAAAAACCATAGCCTTGACTAGACGGACCTTTGTTGGCAAAGGAATGTCTCTGCTTTTCAATCTAGGTTGGTCATAACTTTTCTTCCCA
>NW_011476188.1:9612-11468 GCF_000754665.1 Bison bison bison | reverse complement strand
CACACACACACACACACACACACACACACATTACTTTTAAGGGAAAATTTTTAACAAATAAGTTGTCTTTATTTATGATTGTTTTGACTGTATAAACAGTTATAGGTGTGGTTCTCAATTTTATTCTATGGCAGTACAGAGTATAAACTTATCCAACTAAAGCAGGATAAGTGAAAGCATTTCCACACGTTGCAACTGTCCAAAGAAAAAGTTACAAATTGAATAATTAAATTGTAATCACCATTTGAAGTCCAAATATTTAGTTTTCTAGTCTTTGCTTGCTTTCCCCCCCATTTAATTATGAAAAATTTCAAACCAAAATGTTGAAAGAATTATGTAGCAACATCTAGATTCTACAACTAATATTTTATTATAGCCGCTCTAGTAAATATCTATCCATTATCCATTCCTACATTCAAACTATCTTATTCGTATTAACTTCTATACAGAGTGGGGCTTCCCTCATAGCTCAGTTGGTAAAGAATCTGCCTGTAATGCAGGAGACCCCAGTTTGATTCCTGAGTCGGAAAAATCTGCTGGAGAAGGGATAGGCTACTCACTCCAGTATTCTTGAGCTTCCCTTGTGGCTCAGCTGATAAAGAATTCGCCTGCAATGCGGGAGGCCTGGGTTCAATTCTTGGGTTGAGAAGATCCCTTGTAGAAGGGAAAGGCTACCCACTCCAGTATTCTGGTCTGGAATATTCCATGGACTGTATAGTCCATGGGGTCGCAAAGAGTCGGATACGACTAGGTGACTTTCACTTTCATATGCAAAGTACATCATGAGAAATGCCAGGCTGGATGAAGCACAAGGTGGAATCAAAAGATTGCTGGGAGAATCATCAGTAACTTCAAAAATGCAGATGACATCGCCCTCATGGCAGAAAGTAAAGAGGAACAAAAAAGCCTCTTGATGAAGGTGAAAGAGAAGAATGAAAAAGCTGGCTTAAAATTCAACAATCTCCAAAGAAGACATACAGATGGCTCATAAACAAATGAAAAGATGCTCAACATCACTCATTATCAGAGAAATGCAAATCAAAACCACAATGAGGTACCATCTCATGCCAGTCAGAATGGCTGCTATCAAAAAGTCTATAAATAATAAATGCTGGAGAGGGTGTGGAGAAAAGGGAAGCCTCTTACACCATTAGTAGGAATGCAAACTAGTACAGCCACTATGGAGAACACTGTGGAGATCTTTTAAAAAGCTGGTGATAGGACTTCCATATGACCCAGCAATCCCACTGCTGGTCATACAGACTGAGGGAACCAGAATTGAAAGAACACGTGTACCCCAATGTTCACTGCAGCACTGTGTACAGTAGCTAGGACATGGAAGCAACCTAGATGTCCATTGGCAGATGAATGGATAAAAAAGCTGTGGCACATATACACAGTGGAATATTACTCAGCTATTAAAAAGAATGTATTTGAATCAGTTCTAATGAGGTGGATGAAACTCTATTATACAGAGTGAAGTAAGTCAGAAAAAAAAACACACCAATACAGTGTCATAATGCACAATGTGGAATTTAGAAAGATGGTAATGATGACCCTATATGTGAGATATCAAAAGAGGCACAGATGTAAAGAACAGACTTTTGGACTCTGTGGGAGAAAGAGAGGGTGGGATGATTTGGGAGAATAGTATTGAAACATGTATATTACCATATGTGAAATAGCTCACCAGTCCAGGTTCAGTGCATGAGACAGGGCACTCAGGGCCGGTGCACTGGGCAACCCTGAGGGATGGGATGGGAAAGCAGGTGGGAGGGGGTTCAGGGTGGGGCACACATGTATACCCATGGCTGATTCATGTGAATGTATGGCAAAAAAAAAAAAAAAAAAAAAAA
>NW_011476188.1:4341-7077 GCF_000754665.1 Bison bison bison | reverse complement strand
TGGGAGAGGGAGAGGGTGGGACGATTTGGGAGAATGGCATTGAAACATGTATAATATCATATATGAAACTAGTCGCCAGTCCAGTTTCGATGCACAATACTGGATGCTTGGGGCTAGTGCACTGGTGCGACCCAGAAGGATGGTACGGGGAGGGAGGAGCGAGGAGGGTTCAGGATGGGGAACACGTGTATACCTGTGGCGATTCATGTTGATATATGGCAAAACCAATACAATATTGTAAAGTTAAAAAAATAAAATAAAATAATTAAAAAAAAAAAGAAAGAAAGTCAACAAACAATATTGGAGGGAGTATAGAGAAAAGGGAACTCTTTTCTTACATTTCTGGTAGCTCTGCTAGTAGCTCAGCTTGTTTAGAATCTGCCTGCAGTGCAGGAGACACAGGAGACCTAACAGATGCAGAATACCTAACAGAAGTGGGTTCGATTCCTGGGTCAGGAAGTTCCCTTGGAGGAGAACAAGGCCACCCACTCCATTATTCTTGCCTGGAAAATCCCATGGACAGAGGAGCCTGGGGGCCATAGTCCATAGGGTTGCAAACAGTCAGACATTACTGAGCACTTTGCACGTGCACACATACACATGCACAGATCCTAGTATGGATCTTCTTAGATTTTTCTAAGATTTCTTAGATTTTTGACTAGTTTGCTTTCCAACCTTACACTCCAAAGAATTCCAAAAATCATGATGTTGACTTAATCAAGCTCCCTTTTTTACTTTAAGGGTGAGAGTTATATAAGTTCTATGCAATCTTTGTATTTTTGAGTAAGTAGTCTATTTAGACTTTATATAATTACCATTATATTAGGATTTCACTTGGTTTCTTTTTCTCCCTTTTATTGAATATTTAAAATCAATAAAATATTTAGTCATTCATTTAAAAAATATCTATTTTTTATTGAAGGATTATTGCTTTACAGAATTTTACTGTTTTCTGCCAAACCTCAACATGAATCAGCCATAGATATACCTGTGTCCCCTCCCTCTTGAAACTTCCTCCTATCTCCCTCCCCATCCCATCCCTCTGGGTTGATACAGAACCCCTGTTTCAGTTCCCTGGGCCATACAGCAAATTCCCATTGGCTATTTATTTTACATACAGTAATGTTAGTTTCCATGTTACTCTTTCCATACATCTCACCCTCTCATCCCCTTTCCCCTCTCTCCCCATGCCCATAAGTCTATTCTCTAAGTTTATTTCTCCACTATTGCCCTGTAAATAAATTCTTCAGTACCATTTTTCTTGATTCCTCATATATGTGTTAGAATACAGTTTTATCTTTCTCTTTCTGACTCACTTCATTCTGTATAATAGGTTCTAGGTTCATCCACCTGATTAGAACTGACTCAAATGTGAACACATTTTATGTGAACATTTTATGTGAACACATTTACACATTTATGACTGAGTAATATTCCATTGCGTTATATACATCACAACTTCTTTATCCATTCATCTGTCAATGGACATCGAGGTCATTTGTTATTTTATTCTCATTATTGTTCATCTAATTGACTATAATAATCTTTTTTTGATTAATAAAGCCTGATATGAGTTGCTACTTTTGTTGTCATCCTGGTGATGATAGAAACATGGAGTACTTAACTCTACTTTCTCGCCTTTTAATTATCATTGTCTTGCATTTTAATTCTACTTATATTTTGAATACTATGAGACCTTATTATCATTGTTTTGTACACCAATATCAACTTTTATTTAATCACCTATGTAGCCTGTCTTTTGTCCTTGTCATCTTCTTCTATTTCTAGTGTTCCTCTTAGGGATTATTCTGACAGAAAAAGTTATTTTGATTTTTCCTTTAGGGCACGTATGTTGGCAAAATTTCTCTGAAAATATAAACTTACCTTAATTTTAAAGGATGTTTCCACTGAATTCTATATAGTATTATTTACAGCTATTTCTTTTTATTTATGAGAAGACATTCCATTGTATTCTAGCTTCAATTATCTCTGTTTGGAAATCTGACTGCTTTATTTTTGCTCATTTACACATAATCTGATAGACAGAGTGCCTGATGATCTATGGATGGAGGTTCCTGACATTGTATAGGGGACAGGAATCAAGATCATCCCCAAGAAAAAGAAATGCAAAAACGCAAAATGGCTGTCTGAGGAGGCCTTATAAACAGCTATGAAAAGAAGAGAAGTGAAAAGCAAAGGAGAAAAGGAAAGATACCCATTTGGATGCAGAGTTTCAAAGAATAGCAAGAAGAGACAAGAAAGCCTTCCTCAGTGATCAATGCAAAGAAATAGAGGAAAACAATAGAATGGGAAAGACTAGAGATCTCTTCAAGAAAATTAGAGATACCAAGGGAATATTTTAAGCCTTTGACTGTGTGGATCACAATAAACTGTGGAAAATTCTGAAAGAGATGGGAATACCAGAACACCTGATCTGCCTCTTGAGAAATTTGTATGCAGGTCAGGAAGCAACAGTTAGAACTGGACATGGAATAACAGGCTGGTTCCAAATAGGAAGAGGAGTTCATCAAGGCTGTATATTGTCACCCGTTTTTTAACTTATATGCAGAGTACATCATGAGAAACGCTGGACTGGAAGAAACACAAGCTGGAATCAAGATTGCAGGGAGAAATATCAATAACCTCAGATATGCAGATGACACCACCCTATGGCAGAAAGTGAAGAGGAACCCAAAAGCCTCTTGATGAAAGTGAAAGTGGAGAGTGAAAAAATTG
>NW_011476188.1:0-1778 GCF_000754665.1 Bison bison bison | reverse complement strand
TCCTTGGTGTTCATTGTAAGGACTGATTTTGAAGCTGAAACTCCAATACTTTGGCCACCTGATGTGAAGAGCTGACTCATTAGAAAAGACCCTGATGCTGGGAAATATTGAGGGCAGGAGGAGAAGGGGACGACAGAAGATGAGATGGTTAGGTGGCATCACCAACTCGATAGACATGGGTTTGGGTGAATTCCAGGAGTTGGTGATGGACCGGGAGGCCTAGTGTGCTGTGGTTCATGGGGTTGCAGAGTTAGACATGACTGACCAACTGAACTGAACTGATCTGACACATAATGTATCTGTTTTTCTCTGGCTTCTTTCAAAATTTTCCCATTAAATTGGGATTCTGTATTTTTGCTACATGTGCCATAAGTATGGTTTGCTTTGTATCTATCCTGCTTGATTTTCACTGGAGTTTTTAAATTTGTTGGTTAATATTTTCATTAATTTTGGAAAATTCTCAGGTATTCTCTCTTCAAATGTTACTTTGGCTCCCATTTCTCCCTTTCTCCATTTCTAGATTATAATTACAAATGTGTTATATATTTTCACTGTATTCTTGATGTCTCAAATACAATTTTTGAATTATTTATTCTTTGCAATTATCTGTGTATATTTGCTCTTGGTCCATCTTCCTATTTCTTATGCAATCACTTAAGCTATTATACTATATATGGAGTTCTTAATTTTAGCTATTGCATCTTCTATTTCTCTAATTTTATTTGAGTATTTCATGTATTGTTTACCTTTGAAAACTCATATTTTCATCTCATATCACATTCACCATATTTTCATAAGCATAAAAATTAGAATTGAAAATATCAACTTCCCAGATTGTTCAACAGATGTAGAAAAAAATTTCATAATTTAAAATAATGTCCATTTAAGGTGTCAATTATTTAAAAATACAGCTATATAAGTACATTTCAAAAAGTACAGCCATAGTAAGATAGTCTCAAGGATATATTGTACAACACAAGGAATATAGCCAATATTTTACAAAAATGTACATGGAAAATAACCCTAAAATTGCATATAAATAAATAAATAAATAAATTACAGTTTTCATAACATTTGATTTAATATTATGTGCCAGGAGCCGGCATATTGCATATTGAGTGCATATTGCATATTGCATATTGAGTGCAGCACTTTCCACAGCATCATCTTTCAGGATCTGGAATAGCTCAACTGGAATTCTATCACTGCCGGGAGCCAGCGTGAGGAACTCTGCCCGTGACAAAGGTCATGAGGAAGGAGGCTCGGCATACGCAAAGGCGGGATCAAGCCTCAGGAGTCCCCCTGGAAATTCTCGAGCATCTACCCCCAAAACCAGAGTCTGCCTACTTTCTGCTTTGTGCTTTCACCTACACCTCTGACTTTATGGGGGGCTGTCCCCCACTACCTCTCTGAAAAAAGAGTTAGCTTACAGCTCCAGTTAATAATTCCTGGGTGTGACGTGTTTCAACCTACAAACTCCTTTGGAAATCCTCTAGCCTGCCTGAATAGGTTTTTCCGGCCACATGTGACTGTTCAGAGCCTCCGAACTGTGAGAGGCAGGAGATGTTCTAAACTGTTTAAACACAGATTCCTTTGAGTAGTTAAAAGATTGATTAGAAATTGTATTGGTGAAAGGTTTTTTCACTTATTGGGCCAATGTTTGCTGCTAAGTCTCCATACTCCTTACCTACTGTGTCCTTGGCAGTGTATTGATTGATATAATGGGTGTATAGAAATGTAAGTAGTAGCCTCAATGTTTGTAACCTTGGACCCTTTAG
>NW_011476187.1:15559-15793 GCF_000754665.1 Bison bison bison | reverse complement strand
GCGGACACCGTTTTCTGAAATCCAGACAGAATAACGCTGTTCTATACAAAACATTGAAAACAGAAGTACCCTAGTATTCCTAAAATCCACCAAGACATCACAAATTAATTTGGGGTTCATTTTCGAGATTTTTATAACAAGCCTGATTTGCTGCTTTGTATTATGTGGTGAGAATTTTTTAGCTTTTACTTCTTACACCTGCTTTGCCAGTGGTATCCACTAGGTGGCGATATA
>NW_011476187.1:9739-11516 GCF_000754665.1 Bison bison bison | reverse complement strand
TTTTAAACTCTGTTTTTAAGTGAGCAATTTCATCCCTAGAAATGTATCTTACACGTGTGTGTGTGTGTGTGTGTTGTACTCAGTTACTCTGTTGTGTCCGACTCTTTGTGACCCCATGGACTGTTGCCCACCAGGCTCCTCTATCCATGGAATTCTCCAGGAAGAATACTGGAGTGGGTTGTGATTTCCTACTATAGGGAATCTTCTGGACTTAGGGATTGAGCCCTCATCTCTTGTGCCTCCTGCATTACAGGCAACATCTTCAACCACTGCACCACCTGGGGAGCCCATCTTCAACTTGCCAAATGAATTATGTAGAGGGTATTCATGGTGGTATTACTGAAATATCAAATTTTGAGACACCTGTGTGCTAATTTACAGGTAAATAATGATAGTAGTCACATGCAATGACTGCTGAGCAGCTCTTCAAACAAACAAATAAACAAAAAAATAAACCTGGGTGTTTTCATATGTACAGATATTCTGCAGCCTCCAAGGTATATTAACATCAGGTTAAAAAAAAAAGCAACACACGGAACAAGATGCACTGCAATTAATCAGTTGTGTAAAAAACAAACAGGACATAAACATATGCTTAAACATGTTTAGGCCACCTTTGGAAGAACACATGGTGATGAAAATGATTGCCTCTGGGAAAGAGAGCTGGGTGCTAGTGGAAGCTGGGAAGAAGAATGAGTTTTCACCATTTAATAGATTTAAACCTTTATAGATATTCAAGTATTTATAATATGTATTGTTTAAAGTTTATCTAGAGAGAGGTTGTGGAAAGTTAAGCTTTAAAAAATGCAATGGGAGGAAAAATAAAATAAATACTAGTTGGAAGCTACAGTGTTGAATTTTTTTTTTCTTTTAATAGCAAATGTCCTGGGTGTGCTTGAAGGCAGAAGTGAGGAGATGGATGGATGGAGAGGAAATGAAATAGAAGGTAAGTGAAAATTACAGGATTTAGGGCAGAAGTGGAAAGGCTGGTGTCTGAAAAGACAAATGTCCTTTCTATGAGGTGTCTAAACAGAGCCACTGAATCACAATTTTTGGACAAAAGCCAATAGGTCGTTCTTTTGTTTGTATTTGTATCAATAGCAGTGATTGGGGAAATGTATGAGCTCAGTGTTTTACCTGGTGAAGGTACAAGATGAAGGCATGGATACTTGCTTTAAGGTAAACGTTGGATGGTTGAGATGTATAAGTGCATAACCCCTTCTCTAGCTGCTGAATGAAAGTGAGTTAGTCGCTCAGTAGTGTCTGATTCTTTGTGACCCCATGGACTGTAGCCCACCAGGCTCCTCTGTCCATGGGATTCTCTGGCAAGAATACTGGAGTGGGTAGCCCTGCCCTTCTCCAGGGGGTCTTCCAAAGCAGGGACTGAACTTGGGTCTTCTGCAATGAAGACAGATTCTTTACCATTTGAGGCACCAGGGACGCCCTAGCCACTTCTTTTTTCATTATAGAGCCGCTTGTCCATGGCCAACTAGATGGCCAACCAGATGGGTGTGTAATCAAAGCAGGAGGGATTGGAATGGAGACAGAAATAAGCGTATTTGTAATTCTTAAGGAGTTACATGTTTCTCTCATCTGTCTATGACCTCACTGATGAATCTGGTGTGATGCTATAACCTACTCAGTTGATTTGTTAGGAATATATGGACAATATTTTTTAAGTATTAAATATTGTTCAAAGACAAGGTAATAACAAATGCAGGTGGAGACAAATTTGTTTATTTTTTTTTAGTCTCTTTTTTTTCAATAAGTTGCACTG
>NW_011476187.1:4370-6706 GCF_000754665.1 Bison bison bison | reverse complement strand
GGGAAAGGAGTATGTCAAGGCTGTATATTGTCACCCTGCTTATTTAACTTATATGCAGAGTACATCATTCACAATCCCAGGCTCTATGTAGCACAAGCTGGAATCAAGATTGACAGGAGAAATATCAGTAACCTCAGATATGCAGTGGACATCACCCTTATGGCAGAAAGCAAAGAGGAACTAAAGAGCCTCTTGATGAAAGTAAAAGAAGAGAGTAAAAAAGCTGTATTAAAACTCAACATTCAAAGACTAATATCATGGCATCCGGTCCCATCACTTCATGACAAATAGATGGGGAACCAATGAAAACAGCAAAAGACTATTGGGCTCCCAGATCACTGCAGATGGTGATTGCAGCCATGAAATAAAAGATGCTTGCTTCTGGGAAAAAAAGCTATGACCAACCTAGACAGCATATTAAAAAGCAGAGAAATTACTTTGCCAACAAATGTCTGTCTAGTCAAAGCTATGGTTTTTCCAGCAGTCATGTATGGATGTAAGAGTTAGACCATAAAGAAATCTGAGCACCAAAGAACTGATGCTTTTGAACCGTGGTGCTGAGAGTCCCTTGGACTGCAAGGAGATCAAATCAATCAATCCTAAAGGAAATCAGTCATGAGTATTCATTGGAAGAACTGATGGTAAAGCTGAAGCTCCAATACTTTCACCACCTGATGCAAAGAACTGACAGCTTAGAAAAGACCCTGATGCTGGGAAAGATTGAAGGCAGGAGGAGAAGGTGATGACAGAGGATGAGATTGTTGGATGGCATCACTGGCTCAATGGACATGAGTTTGAGTAAGCTCTGGGAGTTGTTGATGGATAGGGAAGCCTGGTGTGCCGCAGTCCTTGAGGTCACAAAGAATCAGCCATGACTGAGTGACTGAACTGAACTGATACTCAATCTGCCATAGGGCTAAGAAGGAAAGCGATCAGAAAGCCCACACACTTCTTTCCTAAGGCTACCTACTATGTCATGATGTTGCAAAGTTGTTTTTTGTTGCTTTAATTTTTATTGGAGTAGAAAATGGAAACCTGCTTCAATATTCTTGCTTGGAAAATTCCATGGACTGAGGAGCCTGGTTGGCTACAATCCATAGGTTGCAAATAGACTGAGGGACAGGGCACACATATGCACATATTTGCTTTACAATGTTGTGTTATTTTCTACTGTACAGCAAAGTGAGTCAGCCATATATATACATATATCTCCTCTTTTTTGGATAGTACAGGTGCACGTGTTTGCAAAGTTTTTTTGATATCATTATAGCACATGTGTGCATACCCACAGAGGTCCAGTGGTCTTGGTTTTTAGATTTTCTTTAATAATGAACATAATGATGTCTTGCTGCAAACTAATTGTCTACTAACGGCACCAACTGTTTTAAAATTTTATACAAGGTGACTTATTTAATCTTTGTCACTTTAGCTGTGTAATGTTACTAATACTGTTTTGGGTGAGTAGACTAATTACTCCAGGATAGGTAGCAGCAAAACCTGGGCCATTGTCCTTTCCATGTTAAAACACTTCTGCCTTTTAAAAGATTGTGATGCACATCCTTATGCAAGTTAAGGACCAAAGACAATTTGTGATTCAAGGATATGATATAAGTAAGATATGATAAAAAATGGAAAGTGACAACGTGATTGTCTTAGTCTGTTCAGGCTGCTATGACAACATACCATAAGTGTTTAAACAAGAGACATTTATTTTCTCTCACTTCTGGAGACTGAAAGTCCAAGATCAAGGTGCTAGCATGGGTTGAGTTCTGATGAAGATCTTCCTGGCATGCAGTAGACCAACTTCTAATGTGTCCTCACATGGCATTTCGTGGGTGCTTGTGCACATAGGAAGGGAACTCTGGAGTCCTTTCTGTTCTTGTAAGGGCACTAACTGCATCACAGGGCCTCCTCTCTAAGGCTTCTTTACCTTAATCACTCAATCATGTCCATCTTTGTGACCTCATGGACTATAGCCCACCAGGCTCCTCTGTCTATGGAATTCTCCAGGCAAGAATACTGAAGTGGGTAGCCCTTCTCTTCTCCAGGGGATCTTCCTGACCCAGTGATCGAACCCAGGTCTCCCGCATTGCAGGCAGATTCTTTAATGTCTGAGCCTTACCTTATTTCCTCCCAAAGTCTCACCTCCCAATACCACTACATTGGGGGTTAGGGTGTCAGCACATGAATTTTGGAAGGACACAAACATTCAGTCCCTTATAACAATATAGGGAGAAGGAAATGGCAACCCACTCCAGTATTCTTTCTTGGAAAATCCTACGGACGGAGGAGCCTGGTGGGCTACAGTTCATGGGGTTGCAAAGAGTCAGACATGA
>NW_011476187.1:0-1555 GCF_000754665.1 Bison bison bison | reverse complement strand
GACCCAGGCTGGATCCCTGGGTTGGGAAGATCCCCTGGAGAAGGGAATGGATACCCACTCCAGTGTTCTTGCCTGGAAGATTCCATGGACGGAGGAGCCTGGCAGTCTACACTCCATAGGGTTGCAAAAAGCCGGACATGACTGAGAGACAAACATTTTCATAAGGAGTTACACATGGCTTAATAGGGTACTAATGTATTTTTTACTTTTTTTATTCATTCTATGAAGTTTCATCCTGTAAGTACTTGAGTTGTTGAATAAATAAGGTGAAAAGTAGAAAAAAAAGTCCCCTTTCTGTCATTTGCATGCTGTACCTTGCTAATTTGATATAATTTTTTTTTTTTTTACATTTGGCACTTCCATCTTTTCTGGGTGGAGTATGAATTTAGAAAATAATAACATCAGCATATGAATGTGAAAGACATTATATGAATTAGAAAGGCAGAGTTTGATACCCTGTAATAAAGAATGGAAATGGGTCATTTTCCAAGAAAATTCCTTACAAATCCTCTTCCAATTGATTAAAAAATGTGGTATAGAGTTAAATTACAAAAAATTTTTCTAGCTGATAATTTTCAGTGGAGAGAAGGAGGCTATATAAAATTCCTGTCTCATTTATAATGACTCAGCCCCTAAATAAATGTAGAAATTTCAGCCCTCTGGGAATTCAGTTTTATGGAGGAAGTCTCAGTCTAGTCAAAGAGGCTGCTAGGTGCACTCAGTCTAGCACAGAGATAGCAGATGGAGCCATGCCTCCTCTTCTTATTTTCATGGCCCAGGTATTCTCATCAGTCCTTTTTCTTGCTGATCTCAGATATGACGCCGGAATCCTTCTCAACACAGTGTACATCATCATTTGTGTTGAAACCACTTCACTATCTCTGATGTAGTGGATGGTCTTTATTCTATGATATTTCCACTGTGTCTGAGGTTATATATTCAGGATTTACATGGATGTGAAACACAGAATGCATATGTTAATATATCAGGAAAATACCTTAGTAAATTGTTTTGAAGACAAAGACAATCAGTGGTACTAATTATACGAAAGCCAGGAAATATCCCTGTGAATCAGAATTCAGAAGACAGTTTAAGGTCATTTCTCCTAGAGGTTTTCTACAGATTAAAATAGGACATGATTTGTGTGATACTCCAGGTCACAGCTGTCATGAGCTCCAAAACTGCTCTGTACAGAAGTCATCAAATTTCATTGTAATTTTTAATAGAATGCCTGCTTCCATATGAGATCATCTGTTGTCTGAGGGCATAGAACATGTCTATCTTGGTCACGGCTTTGTATCTAGTATGTCATAAATAGATCTCTATATACGTAAATGTTCAATAAATATTTAATAAATTAATTGGATGACTATCTGAAAGTGCTTGATACGTGAAAGTTCAGGAAAAATTAAACAAAAGTATAAATGCAAGATAAAAAATATACCATACTCATCAGGCTAAACCCAGGTATTATCTTAGTTTTCCAGAAGTTGCACTGGTAGCAGATGTAAACCCCAAAAACTCAACTCTCGAGTCAGGAGGAGGGATAAACTGG
>NW_011476186.1:7068-14207 GCF_000754665.1 Bison bison bison | reverse complement strand
GGTATCTGTGGCCACTAGGGGAGAGGTCCCATAGGCTGTGGACCCAGGCTGGGCAAATCCTCGGCAGGTGGGCAGAGACAGTGCTGGTGTGGGTGGGATCCTTGTGGACCAGCCCTCACCCATCCTATGCTGACATGTGTAGACTTGTATTCTCTCGTTCTGGTTGAGCAGCTTCCCCGAGGCATGTGGCCACGTTCATGAACACATGTCTGCTGGCATCTCAGACACTCGGCACCTCCACTGAAGGGCAGGTTTCGAAGTGCAGACCCTCCAAGGGCTCATGGGCCTAAGGGTGTGTTTAAACAGGGCTTTGTGTTTGTGAGCTTTGAGGCTGCGTTCACAGCCCCAGAATCCTGGCTTCTCGTTTCCTCAATATTTCGAAAGCCCTGGTCCAGTGTCGCCTTATTTCCAGAGCAGCTGAGGAAGAATCCGCTTGTGCTCATTCCTACGTACATCATCCTTGTGGGGAAGATTTAAAATTTTCCTCTTGTCTCTGGTTAGGAGTGCTATGCTGGGCTCAGTTGCTGAGTCGTGTCTGGTGTTTTGTGACCCCATGGACTGCAGCCCACCAGGCTCTTCTGTCCACGGGATTCTCCAGGCAAGAATACTGGAGGGCGTTGCCATTTCCTCGGCCAGAGGATTGTCCTGAATCAAGCATTGGCCATGCCTCCTGCATCTCCTGCTTTGTCAGGCAGCTTCCCTACCACTGAGCCACCTGGGAAGCCCTTGGTTAGGGGAGGGGAGTGTTTTACTTACTTCCTCACCCTAGTGCCTATATCCCCCTTCCAACCAAAATCTTGCATTTCCTTTTCTTCTTCTTCTAAACTCCAAGAAATGCACATCCTTCCTCTTCCTTTTCAGTGATCTCCCTAGGGCTCCTGCAGTCCAGATGTCAGCATTCACATCACAGTCTTTTCATTCTCAGGTCCAGAATGTTTTCAGCCAAGCTGGCCGTGCCACGTGGCTTGTGGGATCTCAGTTCCTCAAGTAGCGATTGGACCCAGGCCACGGCAGGGAAAGTGTCAAATCCTTATCACTAGAGACCAGGGAACTTTCTTGTTTTAGACATTTCTAAGTTTTAAAATGTAAGACTAAAATTCTTGACCTGTTAGTATTTCTCTTTCTGATGGAGTCACCCGGAAGCATAATGTTTGCTTTCTGAAATGGCTGCATTCCTCCACCATCAGGTTATTTTGTCCCCAGCTGCCCCAGCCTTCAGTGCTCTTGGGAATTATTTGTCTTTACACTTCATTTTTTGAAAGAATCACATTTTCAGTATTCATCCTTCCTCAACCAACACCCAGATATGCCTTTCCCTTTATCTGAACGTTCTTTTATTTTCTTCAACATAGTATAACATTTTACTTATGGAAGTGCTTATAACTGGGGTGCTTGTTGCTGCTTCAGGGATCATGAGGTAGGTCTGGCTCTGGCCCTGCCCACGCTGTGCATTGAGTAACTCGGTCCTGAGGGTCTAACTCCTGCAGTGGCCCCTCAGAGTCAGGGAGGAGGAGGGCTCCGCCAGTCTGGCTGAGCCACGTGGTCCCCACAGCTCCCTCCAGGGTCCCTGATGCTTCCGGGCTGCCCAGACCCTGGCACGCAGGCCACCGCCGACTGGACGCTCTCCTCTCCCCTCTGGGGACCAGCCCTGTCAGTGTACCTTAGGTCACCTTGCTGATGGGGCAACAAGAATGGAGATTCAGTGGCCACAGTAGTCAGGGGGAGGCAGCTCTGCCTGGAAGGGGAAGGGCTCACTAGGTGATTTAAACATTAGAGCACTGTTTCCCCCTTATCCTGACAACCTGTTCATTGCCCAGCATTTACAAAAGCTGTTGTTGTTGGGTTGCTAAGTTGTGCCTGACTGTGACCCCATGGGCAGCAGCATGCCAGGCTCCCCTGTCCTTCACTGTCTCCCAGAGTTTGCTCAGATTTGTGTCCATTGAGTCAGTGATGCTGTCCAACCACCCCATCCTCTGCTGCCTCCTCCTTTTGACTTCAATCTTTCCCAGCATCAGGGTCTTTTCCAGTGAGTCAGCTCTTCTCATCAAGTGGCCGATATAATAGAGCTTCAGCTCAGCATTAGTCCTTCCAGTGAATATTCAGGGTTGATTTCCTTTAGGATTGGCTGGTTTGATCTCCTTGCTGTCCAAGGGACTCTCAAGAGTCTTCTCCAGCACCACCATTCAAAAGCATCAATTCTTCAGCACTCAGCTTTTTATGGTCCAACTCTCACATCTGTCCCTGACTGAGGCACCGCCTGCCCGTTTTCCTCAGTTAAGCACCCATCCTGCTGCTGTCCCCCTGCCTCCAAACAGGCTTACCAGCCTGCGCTTCCCCCTGGTCCCCAAAGAGCAAGTTCCCCCTTGTTCTAGTGCCTCTGAGCGCAGAGTGGGTGTCCTTCCCCCGGTGGGGCCCAGTCGGGTGTTTACCTTGAAAGGCAAGTCCTGTGCAAGCGTGACGAGCTCCCTGGCATCACCCAGGGTTGTGGCAGGAAAGTCACAGGTGGGGCTGCAGGCACAGGAGCTGGGGATACCGGACGTGAGTCCCTGAGCCGACTCAGACCTTCCTGGGGGACTGGCCTGGCTACTCTGGGCCCTGGGGGAGCATCCTCAAAAACTGCCAGGGTGCCAGATGACTTGGGGTGTTCAAACCTGCTCCCCACACCATCCTCACCTGTAAGGTGAGAGGCATCCTTAGCAAGGGAATTTTGGGCGTAGGATAAGTCCATTTTTGTGTTGGTTGGTTCATTTTGTGTTGTTATTTGTTGATTTGTTTACAGTACTCTGTTCTAACAATGTGAATTCTTTCCCAAATCAACTCTTGTTTATTCAACAAACATTTGTGGAGGACTGAGTGGGAACCAGTGCCCTGAAGGGTAAGGCTAATGCCCCAATCCCGGGAAGTCCCTGGACCAGCAGGCCGGAGAGGGACATGCAGTTACAAAAACATACATAAAAGTTAGAGCCCTTCAAAGAGGCTTCCCTTCATCCCACTGAGCCTGAGAGTGGCCCACATGCCCCAGCTTCTGGGTCTCTCTTGGCCCAGTCACCCCATGTGACCCCCAGAGAAGGTGGTGGAGGAACCTTCACACACAGCGTCTGCTCTCTCCTTTCAATTTTCTGCCTCCATTCCCAGAATTACCCGAGAATCCAGACCCTTCTCTGGGAAGACTCTAACCCCAGACCAAAGAGAGGGCAGGCCAGGGCCCACGATGCGGCTCCTTCTGATCCCCAGAGACACCTTTCCTCCACGGGAGTTTCCAAGAGACACCTCAGAAAGAGCGCTTGGGACAGACGGGGACTTCTCAGCTGTTCCTGGGGGAGGCAGGAGCTGGGAAAGACCTTCTTCAGGGGCTGCTTGAAATGGTCGTCGAGGGGGAGGGCCCCTGGGGTCTGTCGTGTGGCAGAGAGGGGCCCTGGTCCTGGAAGTGCCGCTGAGCCTGGAGGAGCCAGTGCTCCTGGGACCACCTGAGGGTCTGCGGGGAAGCAGAGGATCTGGTTGGGGTGCTCCTGTGACTGCAGCTGCATCAGTTACAGGTTCCATACACAGCTCCTGTGTGTGGACGTGTCTGGTGTGGACTGAGGGGCTGTGGTGAGGCTGGGCATGCCTGACAGTAGTCGGGGCATCAGCAGAACCAGGCAGCCCAAACCCCCAACTGTGCAGACAGCATCGTCCCAATTTCCCTTTGAATGCGTACCTGCCTGCATGCTAACTCGTTTCAGTGGTGTCTGACTCTTTGGGACCCACTGGCGTGTAGCCTGCCAGGCTCCTCTGTCCATTGGATTTCCCAGGCATGAATTCTGAAGTGGGTTGCCATGCGATCCTCCAGGAGATCTTCCCGATCCGGGGATCGAGCCTGCATATGCTTATAGCTCCTGAATTGGCAGCAGGTTCTAGTGCCACCTGGGAAGCCCCTTCCTTTTGAATCCATAGAAACATATACTTCCAGAAAAGCTAGACGAACATAGAATGTCATCAGGAAGTAAGTCTGAGTCTGGGAACTAAAGGTTTTTACAGTTTCTTCAACTTTTTTTCCTGCAGAATTTCTACAAAAGTCCTGTGCTCAAGTAATCAGAGAATACCGTGTTCTTTAAGAATAAACAGCAATTTTTATTCGGTTAGAGAGAGCAGAGTTGATGGGAGGAGAAGGGACAGTAGAATGACCCCTCCTTGGCTATCTCGGGCTTCCCCAAGGCCCCAAGGTGGTGGGTGGAAGGGCTGGGACCAGGCTGAAATGCCCACGGGCTCTACGTGCAAAACCCTGGGTCCTTTGAAGGCCATCATCTCCCCCTTCTGACCCATCCCTGGCCTTTCGCAAGGGAGGGGCTGTGGAACCCTGGCACCACCATGCTGCCTTTCCTGGGTGGAAGGTTATCTTAAGACCATCTGGAGAAGAGAGGGAGCTCCCAGGGGCTCCTGGATGGTCACCAAGGCCGAGGGGCCGTCCCTGAGTGACTCAGCTGAGGGCTGCAGCCTGCTGGGCTTGACCCTGCACACAAAAGAGGAGCACAGAGTGTCTTGCTCACTGTCCTGTTCTGCAAAGGTTGATCTGCTGCAGCCGAGGACTCACCGTGCACTTCTGTGCTCAGACAGGAATTAGAGACGTTAACGGACTCTGTGTATCCGGACAAGCAGCCTGTCAGATGATTAGGTGCGTGACTCAGGAAGAATTTCACTGACCCCACCTGCTTGCGTTTCCCACAAAAAGAAAAGCACCCTCACCCTTAACTTGTGATATATCTGTTCTCTGTGGCAAGCAGTACCATCTGTATGTGTCAAGTCATTTCAGTCGTGTCCGACTCTGTGACCCTATGGCCTGTACCCCGCCAGGCTCCTCTGTCCATGGGGTTCTCCAGGCAAGAATACTGGGGTGGGTTGCCATGCCCTCCTCCAGGGCATCTTCCTAACCCAGAGATCGAACCCAGATCTCTTACGGTTCCTGCATTGGTAGGCGGGTTCTTTACCACTAGAGCACCAGGAAAGCCCACCTGTACTCCTGGCCAGAAGCCCCACGAACTGGCCTCCCCCATCTCTTGGGACGGATTCTCTCACTCCATTATAGCTCTCTCACTGTGTGGTTTTCTTTTAGTCAACTGCATCCCCCCAGAACACTCCTCCAACGCCACCCTGTTCAGAGGCTCACTCAGCCTTGAGTAGGGGTGAGAAGGTTCAAGGGTCTTCCCACCCTCCTGGCCTGAGAAGATTGGCCCTCAGCACCAGGACACTCCAGGAGCACAGATGCCCCTCCTGTCCTCCCCCTCCTCACCCCAACCCTGGGGCAGTGCTTTCTTCCTCTGCATCCTCATCTGAACTCTGACCTCCTCTCCTGGTAGAGGCTTCCAGGCCCAGGGCTAGAATACAGGCCAGAGGCCACCAGGTCTGAGAGTGACTGAGGGTCAAAGTTTAAAATTGGGTGTTTTCCCACAAGGGACCCCAAGGAGGGCTGTGAGCAGGAGGCTGAGGGCAGGTGCCCTGGGGAGAGGTCCAGAAGCCTGGGCGTCAGCTGGTCAGCACACACCTGAAGGTTCAGGTCCCCACCTTCCGGAATGTGCCAGAGTCAGCCTGAGGGGGAGTCCACAGGCTGAGAACAGAGCCCAGCCAGCTACTCAGGCTTCATGGGAACGCCAGGGGACTGTCCACACTGAGGCTGGGCCCCCTGGGGTGGTGGTGAGGGAGGGAGAGAGCATTCAGTTCCCTTCTTCGAGGGGTGAGTAAACAAGGGTGTTTTGTTCTGACGAGGTCCCTGCTCTTCCATGGTGTGAAGGCCAGCCATTCCTAACACAGTGGGTTCTCCGTAAATGTTGCTCAACAGCCATGGGTGTCCCTGGGGCAGAGGAACATGTTTACAGAGCCGGGTCCCCAGCCCCTCCCCACTTTGGAGGTGGCTGCTGCTGTTTTATTTGCTGAGTTGAGTCCAACTGTTTTACGATGTCATGGACGGTAGACCATCAGGCTCCTCCGTCCCTGAGATTTCCCAGGCAGAATCCTGGAGTATGTTGCCATTCCCTTCTCCAGGGGTCTTCTCCACCCAGGGACCAAACTTGCCTCTCCTGCTGGGTAGACAGATTCTTTATCTCTGAGTCACCTGGGAAGCTTTTGGAGGCAGACTGCTAAATTAAGGAGATGAGTATGGTTTTCGGAGAGCACTGAGTCCCACCTGCTTCATAAAATATGCACACTAGTCACAAATCCCGGTTTGTTGCCATTTGGCACAAAATCTCGGGACTTGACTGGTGGCATGTGAATGGAGGCCCCACAGTCCTTCACTCCATCATTTTCGTGCATGGAGTATCAGCCACCCTGCTGCCATTTTGCTGTTTGATTTTCACTGGCTCAGCTGATAAAGGGTTCAAAAAAGCATTCAGAGGCTAAAAAAATGTGGGGATTGTTTGCTACTAAAGGAGCAGATGGGATTCCCTGGTGGCTCAGATGGTAAAGAATCTGCCTGCAATGTAGGAGACCCAGTTTCCATCCTTGGGTCGGGAAGAACCCCTGGAAGAGGGAATGGCAACCCACTCCAGTATTCTTGCCTGGAGGACTCCGTAGGCAGAGAAGCCTGGTGGGCGATATTTCATGGGGTCACTAAGAGTTGGACATGACTGAGCGACTCACACACACACAGAGGAACACGTGGACCTGGAACCAATGACGTGGCCTTGGGCCTGGAATACTCATCACTCCTGCAGGTCTCTGGCTTGCACTCTGCTAGGGGGAGGGAATGGTCTTGATCCCTGTCTCCTGTACAATGTCATGAACCTCATTCCATAGTTCATCAGGCACTCTATCTATCAGATCTAGTCCCTTAAATCTATTTCTCACTTCCACTGTATAATCATAAGGGATTTGATTTAGGTCATACCTGAATGGCCTAGTGGTTTTCCCTACTTTCTTCAATTTAAGTCTGAATTTGGCAATAAGGAGTTCATGGTCTGAGCCACAGTCAGCTCCTGGTCTTGTTTTTGCTGACTGTATAGAACTTCTCCATCTTTGGCTGCAAAGAATATAATCAATCTGATTTCGGTGTTGACCATCTGGTGATGTCCATGTATAGAGTCTTCTCTTGTGTTGTTGGAAGAGGGTGTTTGTTATGACCAGTGCATTTTCTTGGCAAAACTCTATTAGTCTTTGCCCTGCTTCTG
>NW_011476186.1:0-4323 GCF_000754665.1 Bison bison bison | reverse complement strand
CCCTGGGAGCCTGTGCAGGGGGCCGGTGCCACACGGTCATTCAGGGGTCCAGGCAGCCAGAGGCCCCCCCAGCTGGTGACACTGTCGTCGTCAGCATCGCACGTGGGCCTGCCCCGGCTGGGTGTGTCGCTGTCAGTGTTGCAGGGCAGGTCACGGAAGATAGGGAGCGCCCTGGGTCACTTTTGCCCCGTGTCTCTTCCAACCCAGATCTACACCTTTTTCTCAAAACAGACTTCGCCACAAGTTGCGTGTATCTTTTTCTTTTTTGTCTTATGTTCAATCTTTACTTAGACAGCATTGAGACTCTGCAGAGCAACTTGACCTTGGAGCTCAGTGTGACTGCAGCCCCTCATGCCACAGGAGGTGTCCTGCTGGGCTCACTGTGCACTTCCGTTAGCCCACCTGGCCCATGACGGTGGCCACTGCCCTCGGGCTCGACTTGACCCACAGCCGGGCGCTCTCACAGACACGGGCTCATGTAGGCTCACATGGTGTATGCCATGGAGCCACGGGGCTGGGAGCGATCTCTGCTGCTGGAGTCAGACAAAGAATAAAGCTCCAAGACAGGTTTGGGGTTAAAATTGTCAGGAGAATTGTAGAATTTAATTTTAGAATTAAGCAGTGCTGAAGAGGAGAGGGCAGTCCACCGCTCATAAACACACAGGAGACCACATCAGATCTCAGGACCGTGCCTGCTGTGATCAACCTGTCCCCTGCCTGTGCATCCCTGGAGCACCTGGTCACACGTGGCTTTGTTCTTCAGGTCTGGACAGTGGCGATGCTGTGTGCTGCTCACCAGCTGCTGCTGCTCCTGGACCACACGGGGGGAGGTGTCCAGGAGCCATGCCACATGCTGGCCCACACCTCACAAACCTGGTGGCCACAGACTTGTTTCAGAGGGATCCAACCCTGTTCCACAGGCAGGCACTGTGGCCGGCCCTACGAGAGGCAAAACCTTCCCCTGTGGCTGGAGCCCAGAGGGAGAGGGGCCCCCGGCTTCAAGGGCTGATCAGTGGCCAGAGCTCTCTCTATCACCCTGCAGGACACACAGTCAAGGCAGATCACAGCACAGCACTCGGGAATCAAGGCCAGAGACGCCCAGAGGACTCAGCGTTTCTCTTTCATTAGAGTTAAAGCCTTCTGACTTTCTGATTTGTGTTTCCTTTGAGGGGCTTCAGGTTAACCTGTCCTCATTGTGGAAAAGTGAGGTTTGGGTTTCTATTTCAGTTCTGAGTCCCAGTGGTTGGAGGGATGGAAGACACTAGAGCCTCAGGACACACAAAAAGGAAACCAGAGCTGGAGGAATGGGCCCCCACCTGCTGGCCAGGGAAAAGGTGTCATCAAGGCTGAGGCTCCTCCATAAGGTCTCCTGCGATTCCTCGGGCTGGCTGCTGCCACCGTCCTGCCTTGGCCATCACCCCCACAACCTTTCTTCGTCTCTCTCTCCTGCTCCAACTCACCCACCCAACATCTGATGCACTTTCCCTGCCAAGTTTTATTTTGAGACATTCCTTTGACCAGTTTCCATAGGGAAGCATGGAAAGCACATCTGTCCCCCAGGGCGAGGGCATGATGAACCTGTAAGTCGCTGAGCCACCCTGCAGAGGGCGCCAACGGCACAGGTGTGGAAGGGTTTCCAGAGAATGGGAGGCCTTAGGATGAGGGTCTAAAAAAATCCATCGTGATCCACTATACATTGGGATCAGGATACATTGGAAAGTCAAGATCACAGGGAAGAAATGTGGAGCTTGGCAATCTATTGCAAAAGCAGCAAGTTCCTCCTCCTCCTTCAAACACAAGTGACCAGAATCAGGGCAGCAACTAGCCTGGCCCCTTTTGCCATTTCCACCCTGTCTCTCCTGTTTCCTCCAGCAGTGGCTTGGAAGCCAAGCCTGGAGGGCAGGGGGCAGCAATGGCTTTAATTAGTGAGTAATTCTATTACCTCCTGCACCGCATTCCTGGCCCTCTCGGTATTGGTTTCCTAACACCTGGGCAATGAGCTTCCTTGTCTCGTTTGCCTGCAGCTTAGATTGGAAACCACGTACATGGTTTAATAGCTTCTTCTTAGCGCTTTTCCTAATTATAAGACTGTTGCAAAAGGGGAATATCTTCGACGACCCACAAATCCTATTTCCCTAAGTTATTTATATAAATGACTTTTAAACTTCGATTCCTGAGAGAATGGCATTTAAATTGACAGAGAATTCCTGCATCGTCTGGGTCTGAGTATGGGAGTACATTTTAGCCCAAATGTCCTGAGAGTCCAACATCCACAGTCTTGCTTTCCAAAAATGAGCAGAATGTGCAGCTTTAACCAAGGGCCGTGGGTGGGGGTGGCTGGCAAAAGGCACATTTCCTCCTCCCCAGGCAGGCCCCATCCCTCCACAGGGAAGCGTGTCACTCTGCCCCATTACTCAATCTGTTCGAAAGGCCTGGATGTGAAGAGATTGTGTTTTTGGGTGTGACCTCCATCTACCAGGCCAATTACCCAGCCCACTCCCGAGTCACTGCTATGGTGACCTCCTTTCTACTGCGGCAAAGACGAGCCGGGGTACTGAAGACTGTGCTTCTAGAAGCTGGAGTGTTCCAAGGACTTGCTCCTACAATTTCTCTTTCTGCAGAATCAGGAAAGAATGAAAAGGAATTGCCACCAAATCCCAAGAAGCAAAGTCCACCAAAAGAGCGCACACCAGCCACTGCCTCTGCTGAGGGGTTTGAGAAAGCACTTTTACGAATCTCCAGCATCGTGATTATGGCACATACACCTTCTTAACCCCTTCATAGATCCCAGCCCTGTTGTGGTGAAGGGGCTTGTGTAACTCAGTGAAGCTGTGAGTCATGCCACATGGGGTCCCCCAAGAGAGACAGGACATAGTGAAGGGTTCTGACAAAATTGATCCACTGGAGGAGGAAATGGAAACTCCTCCCAGTATTCTTGCCATGAGAACCCCATGAACAGTATGCAAAGGCAAAAAGATATGATACCCCATGAGCGCCCCACCGCACCCCAGCCCCAGATCAGAATGTGTCCAACATGATACTGGGCAAGAGCAGGACGAGCAGAGGGCAATTACTAACAGCTCCAGAAAGAATGAAGAGACTGGGCCAAACAGAAATGACGCTCAGTCGTGGATGTTTCTGGTGGTGACTGGAAAGCTAGGGCAGAGAGTGTCTTTTTCAGGGCAAGATGCCCAGGGTGTGAACCAGTCAACCCCAGACCCTGAACAGGCTGCAGAGGTTTCTCCACATGAGAGTGACCTTTGGCTGAGGATTCGGGGCCTTGGACTCTGACACGGCACCTTCTGTTTCTCCAGTTCTCAGGGGGCCTGACCCAGGCTGGAGTCCATGAGAGGACACACCCAGCTGTGGGGGCCTTGAGCCCCAGCAGTCTGGCACGAACTCGGCTGTTTTGAAGTTTCTCGGCACTGGCCTCGAAGTGTCTCGTGGTTGGATGCCCTGTGGTAAGCACACACAAGTCCTATGTGGCCTGGCACGGGATGAACCCCTGACAAGCATGACTGTTCCTGGAGTCTTAGTACAAAGATGAGCTCCAGGACCCAGTTTGGAAACCATCCCCTGTCGCAGTATCACTTTTCCCGGCATCGCAGGGAGTGTTCGTGGGCACCTATGCTGCCAAGACAGTCTGTTGAGATTGCAGAGAATCTCAGTTGTCACAGAAAGAGGTAAAACAGTCCTCAAGGATGGTGCCGCATCACATCTGTTTGGGTGACCTCGGAGCCACCCCACCTCACCATTTTGCTGAAATTTTTGTTTTTGGTTCGAAGGATTCATCAACAAAAGAAACCACTTGTCACACAATAAACAATTTCAGTATTTACTAGAAGAGTATTTGGCTTAATTTCAATATACAGTCCTTAAAAAAAGAGAAATAGAAACAATAGAGAAAAGTAACAGCACATACATCACCACATGGGGCCGAACCACATCCAGACGTAAACAGAGCTGGAAGGTCCCTTGGTAACAGCATATGGAGTCCCAGTTGGGAAAAGGTCCGCATCTCGCAGGTGAGACATCAAATTGCAGTTTTGGAGGCTCCTGCTTGGAATCCCAGGGTGAAGCTGACACCATCATCCGTGGGTGTGCAACAATGCAGCTCTGGTTTTCCTTCACCTTTTACATTGTTGTTTGTTTCACCTTGTGAGTCAGGAGATTTTCCAGACCCCAGGGAGTTGGCCAGAACTCCAGGGGCTCAAGAAAATCCAAGCCCCGTTCCCTTTCTTATCCAAAGTGCCCCTTGACTTGCTGGTAACAATTTGTGTGTTTGCAAGCAGGCACATAGTCCAGGCAAGATCAGAAGTCAGT
>NW_011476185.1:20616-21902 GCF_000754665.1 Bison bison bison | reverse complement strand
CCCCCTCCCTGCCATTCTCCTCTCTGCTCCTTGGACAGACCAGGCAGTCCCTGCACAGAGTGCCCCACTCGGCCCCCCACGAGCTTACTCAGTGAGCCACCTCCCCAGCCCACCATCCAGGGCTTTCCTGGGGCGCCCACACCTTCCCCACCCTCCTCCTTCTCCAGCTTTATCTTCTAGTAGCCCTGGCCCCCTCCCCCGGCCAGTAGACTGTCATCTACCTGAAGGCTGGGGGCTCTTTGTATGCCTCTAAGGCTGCTGTCTTTTCCAGAACCCGGTATACAGGAAGCTCACAATGAAATTCTGTTAGGCTGCAAGCTTTCCCCAGGGGTTAGGACCTTCTGCCACTGCTTTCCAACGCCATGCTGAGTTCAGCTAGAGCGTTTAGATGGGGACAGAAGCAAGACTCTGCTCACAGATGACGTGATCCTGTATGTGGAGAATCCCTGAGAAAGCTGTGTGCTCATACATGAATGTAGCAGCATAGGAGAATACAAGATCAACATACAAACATGAGTTGCGTTTCCATATTCCAGCCACGAACAGTCCAACTCGGGCATTAAGGGGCCGTTCCATTCATGATGGCATTGAGTAGAATAGATATCCAGAAAAGGGGTGATATCGTGGGAGATGACCAAGCAAGAAGACCCGGGAGTCAGTCTCCCCACCAAAATGACTCTCCAGCAGGCGGGCGCTGACAGAACCCCGGATAGGAACTCTCCGGCTTCCAGGAGAGAAGTTAATGCCAAGGTGGGGGGATTCGGGGGATTCTGGCATTTTGTGGCGTGGCTCCAGCCTCCAGCCTCCAGCCTCCAGTCCAGCAGCGGTGGGGAGGGCGGCCTGAGTTGCGTGGCTTGCTGGTGCCAGTGTTGGAAGGAGAAGTCAGTTCTGACTCCACGTCGGAACTGTTTCTTTGACTTGCTTTCTGTCACTTTTGCTACTATAATCATACGGAATGGCCTGCCTCAGAGAATCCTGCCCCCTGCCTGGCTGTTAAACAAGTGCCTTTGTCCAGAACTCTGTGCAAGGATGGCAAGGAAGAAACTGACACATCCCCCTGCCCGAGACTTGCCATTCTAGGAGACGTTTGCAAGATTAATGGCCTTTTCATGTTGCTTCCTCATCTCCTGCCATCTCTGATCTATAAAAGAACCTGGCATCCAGACCCCATTGTGTGGTTCATTCACTCAATCGTGTCCGACTCTCTGCAACCCCATGGACTGCAGCACGCCAGGCCTCCCTGTCCATCACCAATTCCCAGAGTTCACTCAAACTCACGTCCATCG
>NW_011476185.1:13072-18866 GCF_000754665.1 Bison bison bison | reverse complement strand
TTCTGGGCCTGGGGGTGCACGCCCATCGCGGGGGGCGAACTCTCACCCTCAGGGACCTGGGGGTGCACGCCCATCAGCGGGAGGCGAACTCTCATCCTCAGGCCCCAGATGGCCTCAGACGTAGCTTCTGGTGGGAAGGACAGTGAGAAAAGCTTCTGTTTTTGTTAGAAACTAGATTACTGAGACCTGAAGTAACAGGAACTAAGCAACGAAGTAGGATTGAGTTTTCCTCCGGTAATGAGAAGTGTGGAGGCAGGCCAGGGCTCTGTGGAGCTCTACCAAAAGCAGTCCTGCAAAGTCTTCCAGGCGACAGGTTCTAAGTCTTTTTGCTCGACCTTCTTTACTTTCGGGTCTTTCAACCACAAGGTTGTTGCCTGGTCATAAAATGGCTGCGGTAGCTCCAGCCATCACATCTGCTTCCAGACAAGGAGAAGGAGGAAACAGAAGGGCTAACTCAGCCGTCCTTGGGAAAAGATCTTCCTCAGAAGCCCCACCCAACAGTTTCTTACCACACTCCATTTGTTATGGGGCCATCAGTATCTGCAAGGGAGGCTGAGAAATGTAGCTTTTCACTGAGTTGCAAGGTTGCCACCTGTTAGGAGATAGAAAGGGATGCATCTGGCAGCCACACACCTTGTCCTCTGGGCCCTGCTGTGTCCTCCATGCCTTGGCTTCCTGGACTCCCTCTTGGTTCCTAGGCTGTCCCCACCCCCAACCTGGCCCTACAAGCCAGTCTGCTGCTCCTGCAGAGGTGTGCAGCTCTGAGCATGTTCCCTGAGCCTGCCTTCTCTGGCCAAGCTCCCACCCTGGGGCTGGGCTTCCCTGTCCACCCTACCCACCCCTACTCCCTCTTTCTTTTAGTTATCAAAATCCAAACCTGCCCAGTAGAGACTGAAGGTCAGTGAACTCGTGTGCTCGTCACCAGATAGGAAGCAGATAAGATTTAGCCACGTTTGCTTCACCTATTCTTCTCCTCTTTTTACTTTTTTTGTCTTTGCCAGAATATCTTACTGTTTCAAAATTTGTTGTTTTTTTTTTTTGAAGTGTAGTTGAGTTACACTGTTGTGCTGTATAGCAAAGTGATTCAGCTATATACATATATACATTCTTTTTTATATTCTTTTCCATTATGGTTTATCCCAGGATATTGACTATCTGTGCTGTACAGTGAAAGTGTTACTCCCTCAGTCACATCTGACTCTTTGCGACCCCGTGGACTGTAGTTCGCCAGGCTCCTCTGTCCCTGGGATTCTCCAGGCAAAAATACTGGAGTGGGTTGCCATTTCTCCCTCCAGGGGATCTTCCCGACCCAGGGATGGAGCCTGCGTCTCTTCCATCTCCTGCTGTAAGGCGGGTTCTTTACCACCAGTGCCACCGGGGAAGCCCTTTTTGGGTGCGCTGGATTTTAGCTGGGCACACGAGATCTTTGTCTTCATGGTGGCACGCAGGGTCTCTAGTTGGCAGCATGTGAAGCCGTAGTTGCGGCATGCGGGATCTGGTTCCCTGACTAGGGATCGAACCCGGGCTCCCTCCTTTGGCAGCACAGAGACTTAGCCCCTGGACAACCAGGGAGGTCCCTGTGGCCTATGTGAGATGCCACGTCTGTGTGATATCATCAGGTATTTGTCTTTTTCTTTCTGACTTCACTTAGTGTGATAATCTCTGGTTGCATCCACATTGCTACAGGTTTTGCCAGGATAAACTCCAGACGTCATTTCATTCCTGCAGTGTGCATTTTTCAAATATCAGGATCTTTCTCACATGCCCAGAAGCAGTGAACCAGACCATCATCGGATTTACCCAGTTGTCTCAGGAACATCTTCCCACAGATTTGTTCTCATCCACAGTCGGTTGAGATCTGAGCGCCTCAGTCTTGTCTAACCGAGCAGTGCAGCCTCCGTGTCCTTTCGCTCCCTGGGCTTCTGGTGGAGAAACGGTGTGCTCATCCGATAGCCTGTCCCTGTGGCGAGCACGTCTGCCCCCTTCCTGGTGGTGTCACTGAGGCTGTTTCTGTGGGTCCTGCATTTCCTCTGGCTCAGCGTTAACCAGGCTTCCTGAGAGAACCTGTGTCTGCCTGTGTGTGCACAGACCCCTTCCCAGTGGGCTCTGTGCTCTCCCCTGCCTCCCTGGAAGCCACCTGTGAGCGCTGGGTTCAGCCTGATCCCGCATTGCTGATTCCAGCCGTTCACCCAACAGTCTCTTCCACCCATGATGCTTGCATTGAGCTGAGCATGACATTAAGGGTCAGGGGTCTGCACTGTGGCTTGCGGTCTGTCTTCACTGAGGCACCATTCCTATGCAGTGCGGTGACAGCCTCCAGGTTACAGTTTGATCCATTTTGATAAATGTGTACAACTCTGGGTACAGCCTCCACCCCGTTTGCCATCTAGAACATTTCCCTCCTTTCTCCCGAGGATGGCTGATGGTCTGCTGTCCCCATCAGTTCAGTGCAGTTCAGTCGCTCTGTCATGTCCGACTCTTCACAACCCCATGGACTGCAGCGCACCAGGCCTCCCTGTCCATCACCAACTCCCGGAGTTTACTTAAACTCATGTCCATCGAGTCAATGATGCCATCCAACCATCTCATCCTCTGTCGACCCCTTCTCCCACCTTCAATCTTTCCCAGCATCAGGGTCTTTTCAAATGAGTCAGTTCTTCGGAGCAGGTGGCCAAAGTATTGGAGTTTCAGCTTCAGCATCAGTCCTTCCAATAAATATTCAGGAGTAATTTCCTTAAGGATGGACTGGTTGGATCTCCTTGTAGTCCAAGGGACTCTCAGGAGTCTTCTCCAACACCACAGTTCAAAAGCATCCATTCTCCCATGCTCAGATTCCTTTTTAGTCCAACTCTCATATCCATATGTGACTACTGGAAAAACCATGGCCTGCCTGCCACTGGCCAGCTGCTGGGCACCCTCGGAGCCCCTGAAGCTCCCCTTCTGTCCTTGTTCATCTCCCCACCGGTGACGGGGCCTCGCTGGAGGCAGGAGCTCCCCGCCCTTCAGCACCCCCTAGAGTACGGGTCCTGTCGCCCCTCCTCTTCCTTCCTGCTCTTGTCCTGCCTGGTCACGTGGGGTCCTGTTAGGAGTCTGAGGTCCTGGCGGGTTCAGCAGGGGCTCTGTGACAGCCCCTCCATTTGCACATGCATGACTGATGCGTCTGTGGGGAGAGATGGACTCCACGTGCCCCTCCTCATCCACCACCTGCTGTTCTGAGGCTGTTTCCCCTGCACGTACCAGGAGGACTGGAACTGCTGCTGGGATGTTAAACTTCAGAAGTTGTCACGAACATCTACCAGAGCGACTGTACCAGCTCACAGCCCACCACCAGGTTGTGAGGGCTCCGGTCACTTCACGCCGCTCCAGCCCTGGGCACCAGCCCTTCCTTTCTGGGTTACCTGGGCTGCTGGGCATGCGTTAGCATCCCATGTTCCCCGTGACCAGCGAGGGGATGACCTGTGTTTACGGGGCATTGATGATTCTGTGCTATGAGGCACAAGCCTTCCGCCTACCTTTCTACTCGGTTGTCTGTCTCCTTATTTTAATAATTGCTGGGCTTCCCTGGCTGCTCAATGGTAAAGAATCTGCCTGCTAATGCAAGAGACGTGAATTCGATTCCTAGGTTAGGAAGGTCTCCTGAAGAAGGAAACAGCTAATCCATTCCCGTATTCTTGCCTGGGAAATCCCATGGACAGAGTCCATGCGGTCGCAAGGAGTCAGACATGACTGAGCACATACAAATTTCCTTTTAATTTGAAGATTTTTTTTTTTAATGATGAACCCTGTTTCTTCTAAATCGAGGGTAGCAGGAGAGCAACCATATTGTTGAGCCATCAGGTTGGCGCCCTCTGTGTTCCATGCTCTCTGACACCTGGTGAGCTGGGCTGGGGGAACATCTCCCTCATGCCTGGGTTGGGGGCAGCAGGACGGGGTCCTTGGCAGCCCCAACCTCCCGAGCAGCCCAGCACTCTGCCCTCGCTGCTCCTGGCGGCTCCTGCAGGGACGGAGCCACTTTGCTGGCCTCCCTGCCCCCTGCAGGCAGGCCGCGCACACTCCAGGGTCAGTCGGTTGCATCACTTATAAAGGGCAGGTGGAACTTCTCTTCCTTATGGCCCCAGGGTTCCTGAGACTAAATGCGAGGACAGAGGGCCAGGAATGTAGCAATATCTGTGTTACACGGTCTCTCAGAGGCCAGGGATGGAAGCTGAACAGGCTAAATCAAGCAGGTAAGTTTATAGAGCTGGGAAGTCCAGGCACGGACTTCAGGCACAGCTGGATCCGAGAGAGCGTTTGCTTTTTGCGCCTGCTTTAGTGGGCACTTCCTCGCTGGGTGGCGGGGACGCCAGGACCCTGGAGGCACAGATCGCCCCTGGTTCTCTAACGGGACCTCTCCCTCCCCAGCGTCCAAGAATGTTCCTGACCAGCCAGCGAATCCTTTCCACATGTCCGGGGACGTGGACTTCTTCTTGCTCAGAGAACAGGAGCGGAACAAGTCTCTCTTGGTGAGTATCTGGGGGGAGCCTGCCCGCCTCGGCCAGAGCACTGGTCCCCCGCACACTCGCTCTAGGACAGTCGATGGCTCACGCTGCCTGTGAAGGCGCCTCGACTCCGCCTGGCCCCGGGTCTCTCCTCCTCCTCTTACCAGCGTCACCACTGCCATTCCCGGGCTATCTTCAGGGGGCCCCCAGGGAGCGTCTGTCCCAGAGGCTTAGCCAGCGTGCCTCATCTTCTGTGGAACCTGGTGTAGACACCATCCCCTCCCGACACCCTCTCTGGGCCCCAGGCCCTGGGAGACCCCCCGCATGCTCTAGCCTTGCACAGTCCCCTCTCACTGGACTGCCTGGGGGCCAGACACGTGCACACACACGTGCACACACACAGCTGTGTCTCTGCGTGTGTGGGGGTCTCAGGGTCAGCCCTGTCCCCAGCGCACGCTGTGTCTTCACGCCGGCAGTCTCTTGCACCCCCATGCGCCCAGCTAGTCTGCCCCTCCACTGCCCTGCATCATGACGGACCTCACCCCGCCAGGCTGAGGGGACTCACCCAGTGGGCCGTGTTTCTGGGACACATGGTCAGAGGCACAGGCATGGCCAGTGTCCCGGGCTCCCTCAGGGGTGGCCTGTGTGCCCCCAGCTCAGGGCTCAGCCTCTGAGATTCCTCAGGCAGCGGCTCCCTCTGCCACCCCGACCAGGACCAGGGACACTTGGGGATGAGTAGGGCCTCCGGCTCCAACCCAGACCTGATCAGGATTCCGCGGGGTGCCAGTCATGCTCCCACCTCCCGCCTGGACGGAGGGGCGAGAGGTGCTCGAGACGTGCACCCGCACACGCGTGCACACACACGCACACATGCACTGTCATGCCCACACACTTAAACACACAGACACGTGTGCACACCCCCGCACACGAGTGCACACTCACGCAGACACACACACGCCGACACACACTTCCCCTCCATCCAGCAGCAGCTCAGCCTGGACTTCCTTCTGCCAGCCTGGACTGGCCTCAGGGACCCTCTGCCTTCCTTCAGGGCCCTCTGCCCGCCCTTCCCACCCCACCCCCCCAGCACAGCCCCAGCCTCCTCACACTGAGGAGCCTCCCAGTGCCTTCCACCTGCAGACCTTTTCCGACTGGAATCCTCGCGGTGACTCTTTCCGTTTTCTTGTACCAGGACACACAAGTCAGGGCCCACCACGCATTAGAGGGGAACGGGCGTTGTTACTGGCAGGACCAGTGGGATGTTGGATTTGACCAGGGGAAGCCACATGCAGGCTCAAGCCAGCAGCATCCTCAGG
>NW_011476185.1:9893-12451 GCF_000754665.1 Bison bison bison | reverse complement strand
GGGCCGGTCCGTCCGTCCCCACCCAGCCCTGCCCTCCTGCCCGCCTCCCACAGGACCGCGAGCAGAAGAAGCAGCTGCGGGTGCATGAAAAGATGACCTACTCGTCCAAGGTGTCTGCCAAGCACACCAGCCTGCGCCGCGAGCTGCAGCTGGAGGACGAGACGGAGGACCAGGAGGAGCGGGACGAGCAGCTGCGCAGCTTCCACGAGCAGGTGGCCTGGAAGCTCGCCATGACCCGAGGTGCACCCCACCCCCGCTCTGTGCCCCGAGGTCCCCAGCCCCGGTCTCCAGGCCCGCCTTTGCCCTTCCTATAGAGCAGTGCTTTTAGCGGGCTTGAGCCATGCGGGGTTGTGGTGTGGTGTGTGTGTGTGGGGTGGGCAACAGGCCTTCTTTATGCCTGACCTCTGCCTCCCAGGCCGCAAGGATCAGTTCCAGATGGACTGCCACCCTAGCAGCCTTTAAACCCTGGCGGTGTGTGCAGTCGGAATGCTGAGCTGCGCCGTGAGGGCAGGCTTCACTGTGTGTCGAATGTAGGCATCTCACCTGGCTTGTCTGTCCTGGGCAAGTCAGCTTTGTCCTGCTGCTGCCTCTTCTGCTGCTGACTAGCCTCGTGGGTCCCGGGGTTCAGTGTCTTCACTCACTGCATGTAGTGAGAGGCAGCTGTGTGTGAGCTGTTGTTATTTTCATCACCCGGTAAGAAGTCTGAAGGGCTTCCCTGGTGGCTCAGATAGTAAATAATCTGCCTGCAACACAGGACACCCGGGTTTGATTCCTGGGTTGGAAACATCCCCTGGAGGAAGGCATGGCAACCCACTCCAGTAGTCTTGCCTGGAGAATCCCATGGACAGATGAGCCTGGTGTGTGGGCTACAGTCCATGGGGTCACAAAGAGTCGGACACGACTGAGGGACAAAACAAGGAAGTCTGAAGTACTAAACATATGCATCAGTGTTCTCCCGATGAAGTATAGACCAGTAAGCTTGAAAGAACCAGTTGAGGTCAGAGTCCTGGACCCCTTGGGCTCTACGGGCCCTGAATGTGAACATGGAGAGACCCCGGCCTCCGCCCTGAATGTCTTTGACGTGTGGAGTGTGGCGTTCTACCTGTGTCTTCTCTCTGCCTCCACTGCCTGTTGTTGCTAAAACCCGGGAGTAGCAGGGGGCATCCAAGTGGGCAAGACTGGACCCAGCAGGTCTGACTTCCTCGAGGAGTTCAGGACGGCCAGGCCAGGCGTCTCGACTTAAAACAGGCCTCCTGGATGCGGCACGTCCTTCTGGAAAGGAGCGGGTTTGAGGACAAGGCTGAGAGCCCACCGTTGCATCCACAGCGGGGGCACCCCAGCCCATGCTCTCGGAAAGGCCGGCAAAGAGGCCCCGTGGGCCTTGGCCCCAACTGCGATGCCTCGCTGCTTGTGCTCCAGAAGGCGGCCCTGATGGCCATCCCAGCTTCCTCCCACCCGGCTGAACCCTGCCAGGGTGGACTTAGCCTCTGGGGGCTTGTACGTGTGCTCAGATGCTCAGTCATGTCTGACTCTTTGTGACCCTGTAGACTGTCGCCCCCCAGGCTCCTCTGTCCATGGGATTTCCCAGCAAGAACACTGCAGTGGGTTGCCATTTCCTCTCCAGGGGATCTTCCCAACCCAGGGATCAAACCTGTGTCTCTTGCATCTCCTGCCTTGGCAGGTGGATTCTTTACCACCAGTGCCGCCTGGGAAGCCTTGCTGGAGGCGTAGGGCGCCCCAACTAGAGATCTTGCTGCCTTGTTTTCTCTCTCACCACCCATCCTGTTACTGTCCTGGCCAATAGACCTTTCCTCATGACATCCAGCCAGGTGAAACTTCCAGGGTGGGGTGTCCAGAGCCTCATTCTAGGGAGAAGGGTGCTACAAGCAAGAGCAACTGCAGTCAGACCCGAGGAGGGACTTCCCACCTGGCCAGACTCCAGCCATGCAGACTGCTCTGTATCTGCACAGCCTGGGGGCAGAGCTCGCTCTGTTGTGGCCCCTGTTGTGACCCAGGCCTCAGGGCGGGCGTAGCGCACCTCCTGGCTCACAGGTCCCTGGCCACCGCCTGGGGATGCTGCTCCCACTGCCTGCTCACCCCCAGATGCCTCGTGCCTTTCACTGCAGAAAAGAAGCTGGAGCCCAACAACATCAACAGCTACGTGGACCAGAACCGGCAGATGTTTCTCATCCAGGTAGGCTGGCTGCCCCATGGGCCCCGCGCCCTGTCCCTGTGGGGCCCGCATGATGCCGCTCCCGCCCTCAGTACGCCCTGGACATGAAGCGGAGCGAGATCCAGCGGCTGGAGAGCCTGGCGGCCCAGGAGGAAGCCGAGCTGGAGCGGGCGGAGAAATTCCTGGAGAAGGACGCAGCCCTGTTCGATGAGTTTCTCAGGGAGAACGACCGCAGCTCCGTGCAGGCTCTGAGAATGTGAGCCCCTGCCTGGACCTGGCCCAGGCCTGCACGCCCACCACTCCCCTATCCCGCCTGCAGTGGCCGTGGACAGACCCCTGCCCTCAGTTCAGGCCCCTGCTTGGCAGCTTCCCCGCCTGCAGCCCT